>NC_142515.1:70402500-70500000 GCF_057876585.1 Rhinolophus sinicus
TAACCCTAACCCTAACCCTAACGCTAACCTAACCCTAAACCTAACCCTAACCCTAACCCTAACCCTAACCCTAACGCAAACATAAACCTAACCCTAACCCTAACCCTAACCCTAACCCTAACGCCAACCTAACCCTAACCCTAACTCTAACCCTAAACCTAACCCAAACCCTAACCTTAACGCAAACCTAACCCTAACCCTAACACTAACCCTAACCCTAACCCTAACGCAAACCTAACCCTAACCCTAAACCTAACCCTAACCCTAACCCTAACCCAAACCCTAACGCAAACCTAACCCTAACCCTAACCCTAAACCTAACCCTAACCTTAAAACTAACCTTAAACCTAAACCTAACGCAAACCTAACCCTAACCCTAACCCTAACCCTAACCCTAACGGAAACATAACTCTAACCCTAATCCTAAATCTAACACAAACCTAACACTAAATCCTAACCATAAACCTAACCCTATACCTTACCCTAATTCTAACCTAACCCTAACACTAACCATAAACCTAACCCTAACCCTAACGCTAACCTAACCATAGCCTAACCCTAATCCTAACATGAAACCTAACACTAACCCTAACCTAACCATAACCCTAAAGCTAACCCTAAACCTACCACTACCACTAACACTAACCCTAAGTCTAACCCTAAACCTAACCCTAAACCTATTCATACCCATAACCCTAACCCTAACACTAACTATAACCCTAACCCTAAACAGTATCTCTAGCCCTAATCCTAACCCTAACGTAACCCTAACCCGAAGTCTAACCCTAACCCCTAAACCTAAACCTATCCCTAAACCTAACCGTAACTTTGACTCTAACCTAACGCTAACCCTAACCCTAACCCTACCTCTACACCTAATCCTACTCCTAACACTAACCCTTACCCTAAACCCTAACCCTAACCCTAACCCTAACCCTAACCTTAACCCTAACACAAACCTAACCCTAATCCTAACCCTAACTCTATCCCTAATGCAAACCTAACGCTAACCCTAACCATAACCCTAACGCAAACTTAACCCTAACCCTAACCCTAAACCTAACCCTAAACCTAAACCTAAACCTAACCATAACCCTAACGCAAACCTAACCCTAACCCTAACCCTAACAGTAACCCTAACCCTAATGAAACCCTAACCCTAACCCTAACACTAACCCTTACCCTAACGCATACCTAAACCTAGCCCTAACCCTAACCCTAACCCTAACGCAAACCTAAACCTAACCCTAACCATAAACCTAACCCTAACCCTAAACCTAACCCTAGCCTAAACCTAACCGAAAACCTAACCATAACCCTAAACCTAACCTTAACCCTAATCCCTAACCCTAACCCTAAGCCTAAGGATAAACTAAACATAACCGTAACCTAAACCCTAACCCTAACCCTAAACCTAACCCTAAACTAACACTAACCCTAACCCTAACACTAACCCTAACGTAAGTCTAACTCTAACCCTAAACCTAACCCTAAACCTTACCCTAACCCTAAGCCTAACGCAAACTTAACCCTAACCCTAACACTAACCCTAACCCTAACCCTAACGCTAACCTAACCCTAAACCTAACCCTAACCCTAACCCTAACCCTAACGCAAACCTAAACCTAACCCTAATCCTAACCCTAACCCTAACGCAAACTAACCCTAACCCTAACTCTAACCCTAAACCTAACTCAAACCCTAACCTTAACGCAAACGTAAACCTAACCCTAACCCTAACCCTAACGCAAACCTAAACCTAACCCTAACTCTAACCCTAACCCTAACGCAAACCTAACCCTAACCCTATCCCTAAACCTAACCCAAACCCTAACCTTAACGCAAACCTAACCCTAAAACTAACCCTATCCCTAACACTAACGCAATCCTAACCCTAACCCTAACCCTAACCGTAACCATAACCCTAACCCTAACGCAAACCTAACCGTAACCCTAACCCTAACCCTAACCTTAAACCTACCCTTAACCCTAACCCTAACGAAAACTTAACCCTAACCCTAACCCTAACCCTAACCCTAACGCAAACCTAACCCTAACCCTAACACTAACCCTAACCTTAACCCTAAACCTAACGCAAACCTAACCCTAAATCCTAACCCTAACCCTAACCCTAACCCTAACCCTAACCCTAACGCAAAACTAACCCTAAACCTAACCCTAACCCTAACCTTAAAGCTAACGCAAACCAAACCCTAACCCTAACCCTAACGTAAACCTAACCCTAACCCTAACCCTAACCCTAAACCTAACCCTAACCCAAACGCAAACCAAAACATAACCCTAACACTAACCCTAACCCTAACCCTAACCCTAAAACCTAACCCTAACCCTACCCTAACCTAACCCTAAAACTAAACCTAATCCTAAACGCTAACCCTAACCCTAACCTAACACAAACCCTAACCCTAACCTAAGCCTAACTCTTACCCTAACCCTAACCTTAACCATGACGAAAACCTAACCCTAACCCTAACCGTAACTCTAACGGAAACCTAACCCTAAACCTAACCCTATACCTAACACGAACCCTAACCCTAACGCAAACCTAACCCTAACCCTAACCCTAACCCTAACCCTAACCCTAACGCAAACCTAACACTAACCCTAACCCTTACACTAACCCTAACACAAACCTAACCCTATCCCTAAACCTAACCTTAAACGTAATCCTAACACTAACCCTAACGCAAACCTAACCCTAACCCTAACGCTAACCCTAACCCTAACCCTAACCGTAACCCTAACCCTACGCAAACCTAACCCTAACCCTAACCCTAACCATAACGCAAACCTAATCCTAACCCTAAACCTAACCCTAACCCTAACCCTAACCCTAACGCAAACCTAACCCTAACCCTAACCCTAACCCTAACGCAAACCTAACCCTATACCTAAAACTAACCCTAACGCTAACCCTAACGCAAACCTAACCCTAACCCTAACCCTAACCCTAACCCTAACCCTAACACAAAACTAACACTAACCCTAACCCTAACCCTAAACCTAACCCAAACAATAACCCTAACGCAAAACTAACCCTAACCCTAACCCTAAACTTAACCCTAACGCAAACCTAACCCTAAGCCTAACACTAACCCTAACCCTAACCCTAACCCAAACGCAAACCTAACCGTAACCCTAACCCTAACCCTAACCCTAACCTTAAACTTACCCTTAACCCTAACCCTAACGAAAACTTAACCCTAACCCTAACCCTAACCGTAACCCTAACCCTAACGCAAACCTAACCCTAACCGTAACCCTAACCCTAACCCTAAAACTAACGCAAAACTAACCCTAAATCCTAACCCTAACCCTAACCCTAACCCTAAACCTAACCTTAACCCTAACGCAAATCTAACTCTAAACTTAACCCTAACGCTAACCCTAACCCTAACGCAAACCTAACCGTAACCCTAACCCTAAACCTAACTCTAACGCAAACCTAACCCTAACCGTAACCCTAACCCTAAGGCAAACCAAACCCTAAACTTAACGCTAACCCTAACCCTAACCCTAACCCTAACGCAAACCTAACACTAACCCTAACCCTTACACTAACCCTAACACAAACCTAACCCTATACCTAACCCTAACCCTAAAAGTAATCATAACCCTAACCCTTACGCAAACCTAACCCTAAACCTAACCCTAACCCTAACCCTAACCCTACGCAAACCAAACCCTAACCGTAACCCTAACCATAACGCAAACCTAACCCTAACCATAAACCTAACCCTAACCCTAACCCTAACTCTAACACAAATCCAACCCTAATCCTAACCCTAACCCTAACGCAAACCTAACCCTAAACCTAACCCTTACCCTAACGCTAACACTAACGCAAACCTAACCCTAACCCTAACCCTAACCCTAACCCTAACCCTAAAACAAACCTAAAACTAACCCTAACCCTAACCCTAAACCTAATCCAAACCATAACCCTAACGCAAACCTCACCCTAACCCTAACCCTAACCCTAACCCTAAGCCTAACCCTAACCCTATCCCTAATCCTAACCCTAATGCAAACGTAACCGTAACCCTAACCCTAACCCTAACCCAATCCCTAATCTTAAACTTACACTTAACCCTAACCCTAACGAAAACTTAACCCTAACCCTAACCCTATCGCTAACCCTAACGCAAAACTAACCCTAACCGTAACCCTAACCCTAACCCTAAACCTAACGCAAAACTAACACTAAATCCTAACCTAAACCTAACCCTAACCCTAACCCGAACCATAACCCTAACGCAAACCTAACGCTAACCCTAACCATAACCCTAACCCTAAACATAACCCTAACCCTAACCCAACCACAACCCTAACCTTAAACGTAACCCTAACGCAAACCTAACCCTAACACTAACCCTAAATCTAACCCTAAACTTAAAACTAACCTTAACCATAACGCTAACGCAACCTAACTCTAACCCTAACTCTAACTCTAACCATAACACTAAACCCTAACATAACCCTAACCCTAACCCAAACTCTAACCCTAACCGTAATGAAAACCTAACCCTAACCCTAACCAAAATCTAACGCAACCTAACACTAACCCTAACACTAACCCTAACCGAAACCTAACCCTTAGCCTAACCCTAACCCTAACACTATCCCTAACGCAAACCTAACCCTAACCCTAACCCTAACCCTAACACAAACCTAAACCTAACCCTAACCCTAACCCAAAACTTAACCCAAACCATAACCCTAACGCAAACCTAACCCTAACCCTAACCCTATACTTAACCCTAACGCAAACATAACCCTAAGCCTAATCTAACCCTAACCCTAAACTTAAACTTACCCTTAACCCTAACCCTAACGAAAACTTAACACTAACCCTAACCCTAACCCTAACCCTAACCCTAACGCAAACCTAACCCTAACCGTTACCCTAACCCTAACCCTATACCTAACGCAAAACTAACCCTAAATCCTAACCCTAACCCTAACCGTAACCCTAACCCTAACCTTAACCCTAACGCAAACCTAACCCTAAACCTAACCCTAACCCTAACCCTAACACTAACCCTAACGCAAACCTATCCGTAACCCTAACCCTAACGCAAACCAAACCCTAACCTTAACCCTAAAGCTAACCCCACCGTAACCCTAACCCTAACCCTAACGCAAACCTAACCCTAACACTAACCCTAAATCAAACCCTAAACTTAAAACTAACCTTAAACCTAACCCTAACGCAAACCTAACTCTAACCCTAACTCTAACTCTAACCATAACCCTAAACCCTAACATAACCCTAACCCTAAGCCTAACCCTAACGCAAAATTAACCGTAACCCTAACCCTAACCCTAACCTTAAATCTAACCTTAACCCTAACCCTAATGAAAACCTAACCTAAACCCTAACCCTAACTCTAACCCTAATGCAAACCTAACCCTAAACTTAACCATAACCCTAAACCTAACGCTAACCTAACCCTAAATCCTAACCCTGACCCTAACCCTAAACCTAACCCTAACACAAACCTAACCCTAACCATAAACCTAACACTAAACCTAACCCAAACCATAACCCTAACGCAAACCTAACCCTAACATTAACCCTAAAACTAACATTAACGCAAACATAACCCTAACCGTAACCCTAACCGTAACCCTAACCCTAACCCTAACGCAAACCTAACCGTAACCCTAACCCTTACCCTAACCTTAAACCTACCCTTAAACCTAACCCTAACGAAAACTTAACCCTAACCCTAACCCTAACCCTAACCCTAACACAAACCTAACACTAAATCCTAACACTAACCCTAACCCTAAACCTAACCCTAACGCAAACCTAACCCTAAGCCTAACACTAACCCTAACCCTAACCCTAACCCAAACGCAAACCTAACCGTAACCCTAACCCTAACCCTAACCCTAACCTTAAACTTACCCTTAACCCTAACCCTAACGAAAACTTAACCCTAACCCTAACCCTAACCGTAACCCTAACCCTAACGCAAACCTAACCCTAACCGTAACCCTAACCCTAACCCTAAAACTAACGCAAAACTAACCCTAAATCCTAACCCTAACCCTAACCCTAACCCTAAACCTAACCTTAACCCTAACGCAAATCTAACTCTAAACCTAACCCTAACGCTAACCCTAACCCAAACGCAAACCTGACCGTAACCCTAACCCTAAACCTAACTCTAACGCAAACCTAACCCTAACCGTAACCCTAACCCTAACCCTAAAACTAACGCAAAACTAACCCTAAATCCTAACCCTAACCCTAACCCTAACCCTAAACCTAACCCTAATGCAAACCTAACCCTAAACTTAACCATAACCCTAAACCTAACGCTAACCTAACCCTAAATCCTAACCCTGACCCAACCCTAAACCAAACCCTAACACAAACCTAACCCTAACCATAAACCTAACACTAAACCTAACGCAAACCATAACCCTAACGCAAACCTAACCCTAACATTAACCCTAAAACTAACATTAACGCAAACATAACCCTAACCGTAACCCTAACCGTAACCCTAACCCTAACCCTAACGCAAACCTAACCGTAACCCTAACCCTTACCCTAACCTTAAACCTACCCTTAAACCTAACCCTAACGAAAACTTAACCCTAACCCTAACCCTAACCCTAACCCTAACACAAACCTAACCCTAACCCTAACACTAACCCTAACCCTAACCCTAAGCCTAACGCAAACCTAACACTAAATCCTAACACTAACCCTAACCCTAAACCTAACCCTAACGCAAAACTAACCCTAAACGTAACCCTAACCCTAACCCTAACCCTAAACCTAACCCAAACCCTAATCCTAACGCAAACCTAAACCTCACCCTAACCCTAACCCTAATGCAAACCTAACCCTAACACTAAACCTAACCCTAAACATAACCCTAACCCGAACCAAAACATTAACGCAAACCTAACCGTAACACTAAAACTAAAACTAACCCTAACATTAAAACTAAACTTAACCATAACCCTAACGCAGACTACCACTACCCCTAACCCTAACCCTAACCCTAAACTTAACCCTACACCTACCCCTACCAGTAACCCTAACCCTAACAATAACCGTAACCCTAACCCTAAACATTAACTCTAACCCTAACCCTAACAAAATCCTAACCCTAATCCTAAGTATAACCCTAACCCTAACCTAACCCTAAACCTAACCCTAACATTGACCCTAAACTAACCCTAAACCTAACCCGACCTCTAACCCTAACCCTAACCCTAACCTTAACGTAAACCTAACCCTAAACTTAACGTTAACAATAAACCCTAACGCTAACCTTAACCCTAACCCTAACCCTAAACATAAACCCTAGCCCTAACCCTAACCCTAACCCTAACCCGAACCATAACCCTAACACTAAACATAACCCTAACCATAACCCTAACGCAAACCTAACCCTAATCATAACCCTAACCCTAATCCTAATGCAACCCTAACCCTAAACCTAACACAAACCCTAACCCTAACGCATACCTAAACCTAGCCCTAACCCTAACCCTAACGCTAACCCTAACCTAAACCTAACCCAAACCCTAACCGTAACCCTAAACCTAACCTTAACCCTAAACCCTAACCCTAACCCTAACCCTAACCCTAAGGCTAACCTAAACCTAACCGTAACCTAAACCCAAACCCTAACCCTAAACCTAACCCTAACCTAACACTAATCCTAACCCTAACACTTACCCTAACCTAAGCCTAAGTCTAACCCTAACCCTGACCCTAAACCTTAACCTAACTCTAACCCTAACGCAAACTTAACCCTAACCCTAACACTAACCCTAACCCTAACCCTGACGCTAACCTAACCCTAAACCTAACCTAATCCTAACCCTATCCCTAACGCAAACCTAAACCTAACCCTAACCATAACCCTAACGCTAACGCAAACCTAACCCTATCCCTAACCCTAACCCTAACCCTAACACTAACGCAAAACTAACCCTAACCCTAAACTTAACCCTAACCCTAACCCTAACCCAAACCCTAACGCAAACCTGACCATAAGGCTTACCCTAAACATAACCCTAACGCATAACCAACCATAACCCTAAACCTAACCCTAACGTAAACCTAACCCTAAACTTAAACCTAACCCTAACGCGAACACAATCCTATCCCTAACCCTAACCCTAACCCTAACCCTAACCGTAACCCTAACCCTAACGCAAACCTAACCCAAACCCTAACTCTAAACCTTACCCTAAACTTAAAACTAAGCTTAACCCTAACCCTAACGCAAACCTAACCCTAACCCTAACCTAACCCTAACCCTAGCCCTAACCCTAACCCTAACTCAAACCTAACCCTAACCCTAACCCTAAAGCTAACCCTAAACTTAAAACTAACCTTAACCCTAACCCTATCGCAAACCTAACCCTAAACCTAACTCTAACTCTAACCAGAACCCTAAACCCTAACCATAACCCTAACCCTAACCCTAACCCTAACCCTAACGCATACCTAACCGTAACCCTAACCATATCCCTAACCTTAAACCAAACCTTAAGCCTAACCCTAACGAAAACCTAACCCTAACCCTAACCCTAACCCTAAACCTAACGCTAACATTGACCGTAACCTAAACCTAAACCTAACCCTAACCCTAACCCTAACCCTAATGCAAACCTAACCATAACCCTAACCCTAACACTAACGCAAACCTAAACCTAACCTAACCCTAAACCTAACCCTAACCCTAACCCTAACGTAAACCTAACCCTAACCCTAACCCTAACCCTAACGCAAACCTAAACCTAAATAACCCTAAACCGAACCCTAAACCTAACCCTAACCCTAACGCAAACCTAACCCTAAACCTAACCCTAAACCTAACCCTAAGCCTATACCCTAACCCTAACCCTACCCTAACCTAACCCTAACCCTATACCCTAAGCCTAACTCTACCCTAACCTAACCCTAAACCTAACTCTAAACCTAACCTAAGCCTAACTCTTACACTAACACCTAACCATAAACCTAACCCTATACCTAACCCTAATTCTAACCTAACCCTAACACTAACCATAACCCTAACCCTAACCCTAACCCTAACCCTTACCCTAACGCATACCTAAACCTAACCCTAACCCTAACCCTAATCCTAACGCAAACCTAAACCTAACCCTAACCCTAACCCTAACCCTATCCCTAACCCTAACCCTAACCCAAACCTAAACCTAACCCAAAACCTAACCGTAACACTAAACCTAACCTTAACCCTAAACCCTAACCCTAACCATAAGCCTAACGCTACCCTAAACCTAACCGTAACCTAAACCCTAACCCTAACCCCAAACCTAAACCTAACCTAACACTAACCCTAACCCTAACACTAACCCTAACTAAGCCTAACCCTATCACTAACCCTAACCCTGACGCAAACCTAACCCTAACCCTAAAGCTAAACCTAACGCAAACCTAACCCTAAATCCTAACCCTAAACCTAACCCTTTCCCTAAACCTAACGCAAACCTAACCCTAAACCTAACCCTAACCCTAACCCTAACGCAATCCTAACCCTAACTCTAAACCTAACCCTAACCCTAACACTAACGTAAACCTAACCTTAACCCTAACCCTAACCCTGACCCTAACCCAAAGCCTAAATCTAACGCAAACCTAACCCTAAGCCTAACCCAAACCCTAAACCTAACGCTAACCCTAACCCTAACCATAATGTAAACTTAACCCTAACCCTAACCCTAATCGTAAACCCTAACCCTAACCCTAACCTAACAGTAACCCTAACCCTAACCTAAGCCTAACTCTTACCCTAACCCTAACCCTAAACATAACCCTAACCCTAACCCTAACGCAAACCTAACCCTAACCCTAATCCTAACCCTAACCCTATCCCTAACGCTAACCTAAACTTAACCCTAACCCTAACCCTAACCCTAACCCTAACGCAAACCTCAACATAACCCTAACCCTAACCCTAACCCTAATGCAAACCAAACCCTAACACTAACCGTAACCCTAACCGTAACCCTAACCCTAACCATAACTCAAACCTAACCCTAACCCTAACGCATACCTAACCCTGAACCTAACCCTAACCCTAACCCTAACCCTAACGCAAACCTTACCCTAACCCTAACCCTAACCCTAACCCTAACGTAAATAATCCAAAACCTAAGCCTAACCCTAAACTTAACACTAACCTAACGCATACCTAACCCTACCCATAACCCTAAATCTAACCCTAACGCAAACCTAACAATAACCCTAACCCTAAACCTAACCCTAACCTAACCTAAACCTAACCCAAATCCTAATCCTAACACTAACCCTAACCCTAAACCTAACATTAATCCTGAACCCTAACCCTAACCCTAACCCTAACCCTAACGCTAACCTAACCCTAAACTTAACATTAACAATCAAACCCTAACGCTAACCGTAACCCTAACCCTAACACTAACCATAAAACCTAGCCCTATCCCTACCCCTAACCCTAACCGTAACCCTAACCCTAACGCAAATCTAACCCTAACCCTAAACCTAAACCTAAACCTAACCCTAACCCTAACCCTAACCCTAACGCAAACCTAACCCTAACCCTAACCCTAAACCAAAACCTAACCCTAACCCTAACCCTAACGCAAAACTAAACCTAACCCTAACCCTAACCATAACCCTAACGCATACCTAACCCTAACCCTAACCCAAACCCTAAACTTAACCCAAACCCTAACCTTAACCCTAACCCTAACCTAAACCTAACCTCAAACCCTAAACCTAACCCTAACCATAACCCTAAACCTAACCCTACCCTAAAGCTAACCCTAAACTTAAAACTAACCTTAACCCTACCCTAACGCAAACCTAACCCTAACCCTAACTCTAACTCTAACCCTAACCCTAAACCCTAACCCTAATCCCTAACCCTAACCCTAACCCTAACGCAAAACTAACCGTAACCATAACCCTAACCCTAACCTAAAACCTAACCTTAACCCTGACCCTAACGAAAACCTAACCCTTACCCTATCCCTAACCCTAACCCTGACGCAAACGTAACCCTAACCCTAACACTAACCCTAAACCTAACGCAAACCTAACCCTAAATCCTAACCCTAACCCTAACCCTAACCCTAACCCTAACCCTAACGCAAACCTAACCCTAAACCTAACCTTAACCCTAAACTTAACCCTAACGCAAACCTAACCCTAACCCTAACCCTAACCCTAACGCAAACTTAACCTTAACCGAAAACCTAACCCTAACCCTAACACTGACCCAAAGCCTAACCCTAACGCAATCCAAACCCTAACCGTAACCTTAACCCTAACCCTAACGCAAACCTAACCCTAACCCTAACCCTAAACCTAACCCTAAACGTAACCCTAACGCAATCCTAACCGTAACCCTAACCCTAACACTAACCATAAACCTAAACTTAACCTTAACCCTAACGAAAACCTAACCCAAACCTAACCCTAACCATAACCCTAATGCTAACATAAACCTAACGCTAACCCTAACCATAACCCTAACGCATACCTAAACCTGAACCTAACCCTAACCTTAACCCTAACGCAAACCTTACCCTAACCCTAACCCTAACCCTAACCCTAACCTAAACTTAATCCAAACCCTAACCCAAACCCTAACATTAACCCTAACACAAACCCTAACCCTAACGCATACCTAACCCTACCCCTAACCCTAAATCTAACCCTAACGCGACGCTAACCCTAACCCTAACCCTAACCCTAACCCTAAACCTAACCTAAACCTAACCCAAACCCTAACACTAACACTAACCCTAACCCTAACCCTAACCCTAACCCTAACCCTAACGCAAACCTAAACCTAACCCTAACCCTAAATTTAACCCTAACCCTAACGCAAACTTAACCCTAACCCTAACTCTCACTCTAACCCTAACACTAAACCCTAACCCTAACCCTAACCCTAACTCTAACCCTAACGCATACCTAAACGTAACCCTAACCATAACCCTAACTTTAACTTAAACTTAACACTAACCCTAACGAAAACCTAACCCTAACCCTAACCCTAACCCTAATCCTAACGCAAACTAAACCTAACCCTAACCCTAACCCTAACGCAGAGCTAACCCTAAACCTAACCATAACCCTAACCCTAACCCTAACGCAAACCTAATCCTAATCCTAACCCTAACTCTAAACCTAACGCAAACCTAACCCATAATCCTAACCCTAACACTAACCCTAACCCTAACGCATACCTAACCCTAACCCTAACCCTAACGCAAACCTAAATTTAAACATATCCCTAACCCTAACCCTAACACAAGCCTAACCCTAAACCTAACCCTATCCATAAACGTAACCCTAACCCTAAACCTAACCTAACCCTAACCCTAACCCTAACCCTAACGCAAACCTAATCCTAAACTTAACGCTAACCTTAAAACCCTAACGCTAACCCTAACCCTAACCCTAACCCAAATACAAACCTAACCTTAAAACCCTAACACTAACCCTAACCCTAACCCTAACCCTAATACAAACCTAACCCTAACCCTAACCCTAACCTTAACCCTAACGCAAATCTTACCCTAACCCTAACACTAACCCTAACCCGAACACACACCTAACCCTAACCCTAACCCTAACCCTAACCCAAACCTAACCTGAACCCTTACCCTCACCCTAACCCTAACCCTAACACAAGCCTATCCCTAAACCTAACCCTATCCATAAACCTAACCGTAACCCCAACCCTAACTTAACCCTATCCATAACCCTAACCCTATCCCTAATCCTAAGCCTAACACTAACGCAAACCTAACCCTAACCCTATCCCTAAAGCTAAACCTATACTTAAAACTAACCTTAACCCTAACACTAACGCAAACCTAACCCTAAACCTAACTCTCACTCTAACCCTAACCCTAAACCCTAACCCTAACCCTAACCCTAACCCTAACCCTAGCGCAAACCTAACCCTAAACCTAACCGTAACACTAACCCTAACCCTAACGCAAACCTAACCATAACCCTAACCCTAATTCTAAACCTAACGCAAACCTAACACTAAATCCTAACCCTAACACTAACCCTAACCCTAATGCATACCTATCCCTAACCCAAACCCTAACGAATACCTAACCTTAACCCTAACCCTAACCCTAACACAAGCCTATCCCTAAACCTAACCCTATCCATAAACCTAACCCTAACCCTAACCCTAACCCTAACCTAACCCTAACCCTAACCCTAACCCTAACCCTAACGCAAACCTAACCCTAACCCTAACCCTAACCTTAACGCAAACCTAACCCTAAACTTAACGCTAACCATACAACCCTACCGCTAACCCTAACCCTAACCCTAACCCTAAACCTAACCCTAACCCTAACCCTAACCCTAACCCTAACGCTAACGCTAACCTAACCCTAAACTTAACGTTAACAATAAAATCCTAACGCTAACCTTAACCCTAACCCTAACACTAACCATAAAACCTAGCCCTATCCCTACCCCTAACCCTAACCGTAACCCTAACCCTAACGCAAATCTAACCCTAACCCTAAACTAAACCTAAACCTAACCCTAACCCTAACCCTAGCCCTAACGCAAACATAACCCTAACCCTAACCCTAAACCAAAACCTAACCCTAACCCTAACCCTAACGCAAAACTAAACCTAACCCTAACCCTAACCATAACACTAACGCATACCTAACCCTAACCCTAACCCAAACCCTAACCCTAACGCTAACCTAACCCTAAACCTAACCCTAACCCTAACCCTAACCCTAACGCAAACCTAAACCTAACCCTATCCATAACCCTAACCCTAACCCAAAACTAAACATAACCCTAACTCTAAACCTAAACCTAACCCAAACCCTAACCTTAACGCAAACCTAACCCTAACCCTAACCCTAACCCTAACCCTAACGCAAACCTAACCTAACCCTAAACCTAATCCTAACCCTAACCCTAACCCAAACCCTAAAGCAAACCTAACCCTAACCCTAAACCTAAACCTAACCCTAACCTTAAAATTAACCTTAACCCTACACCTAACGCAACCTAACCCTAACCCTAACCCTAACCCTAACCCTATACTTAACCCTAATTCTAACCTAACCCTAACATTAACCATAACCCTAACCCTAACCCTAACGTAAACCTAAACCTAACCCTAAACCTAACCCTAAATCTCACCCTAACCCTAATCCTAACACTACCGCTAACACTAAACCCTAACCCTAACGCTAACCCTAACCCTAATGCAAACCTAACCATAACCCTAACCCTAACCCTAACGCAAACCGAAACTTAACCCTAACACTAAACCTAACCCTAACCCTAACCCTAACGCAAACCTAACCCTAACCCTAACCCTAACCCTAACGCAAACCTAACCCTAAACCTAACCCTAAACAGAACCCTAACCCTAACCCTAAGCCTAACGCAAACCTAACCCTAACCTAACCCTAAACCTAACCATAAGCCTATACCCTAACCCTACCGAACCCTAACCTAACCCTAACCCTATACCCTAACCCTAACTCTACCCTAACCTAACCCTAAACCTAACTCTAACCCTAACCTAAGCCTAAATCTTACACTAACACCTAACGCTAAACCTACACATAACCCTAAATCTAACGCAAACCTAACTCTAACCCTAACCCTAACCCTAACCCTAAACCTAACCCTAATCCTAAAGCTAACCCTAAACTTAAAAGTAACCTTAACCCTAACCTAACACTAACCCTAACTCTAACTCTAACTCTAACCCTAAACCCTAACCCTAACCATAACCCTAATCCTAACCCTAACCCTAACGCAAAACTAACCGTAACCCTAACCCTAAGCTTAAACCTAACCTTAACCCTAACCCTAACGAAAACCTAACCCTAACCCTATCCCTAACCCTAACACTGACGCAAACCTAACTCTAACCCTAACCCTAAACCTAACGCTAACCTAACCCTAAATCCTAACCCTAACCCTAACCCTAACCATAACCCTAACGCAAACCTAACCCTAAACCTAACCCTAGCCCTAACCCTAACCCTAACGCAAACCTAACCCTAACCCTAACCCTAACACTAACCCATAGCCTAACTCTAACGCAAACCTTACCCTACCCTAACTCTAACCCTAAACCTAACGCAAACCTAACCCTAACCCTAACCCTAACCCTAACCCTAACCCTAACGCAAACCTAACCCTAAACCTAACCCTAAACCTAACCCTAACCCTAACCCTAACACTAACGTAAACCTAACCTTAACCCTAACCTTAACCTTAAACCTAAACTTAACCCTAACCCTAACGAAAACCTAACCCTCAACCTCACCCTAACCCTAACTCTAACGCTAACCTAAACCTAACCCTAACCCTAACCTAACGCAAACCTAACCCTAAATTCTAACCCTAACCCTAACCCTAAAACTAACCCTAACCCTAACCCTAACCCTAACGCAAACCTAACCCTAACACTAACACTAACCCTAAACCTAACCCTAAACATAACCCTAACCCTAACCCTAATCCTAAACCCTAGCCCTATCCCTAACACTAACCCTAACCGTAACACTAAACCTAACCCTAAATCTAACCCTAACCCTAACCCTAACCCTAACGCAAACCACACCCTAACCCTAACCCTAACACTAACCCACAGCCTAACTCTAACGCAAACCTTACCCTACCCTAACTCTAACCCTAAACCTAACGCAAACCTAACCCTAACCCTAACCCTAACCCTAACGCAAACCTAACCCTAAACCTAACCCTAAACCTAACCCTAACCCTAACCTTAACACTAACGTAAACCTAACCTTAACCCTAACCCTAACCCTGACCCTAACCCAAAGCCTAAATCTAACGCAAACCTAACCCTAAGCCTAACCCAAACCCTAAACCTAACGCTAACCCTAACCCTAACCATAATGTAAACTTAACCCTAATCCTAACCCTAATCGTAAACCCTAACCCTAAACTTAACCTAACAGTAACCCTAACCCTAACCTAAGCCTAACTCTTAACCTAACCCTAACCCTAAACATAACCCTAACCCTAACCCTGACGCAAACCTAACCCTAACCCTAATCCTAACCCTAACCCTATCCCTAACGATAACCTAACCTTAACCCTAACCCTAACCCTAACCCTAACCTTAACGCAAACCTAAACCTAAACTTAACGTTAACCATTAAACCCTAACGCTAACCTTATTCCTAACCTTAACCCTAGACCATCCCTAACCCTAACCCTAACCGTAACCCTAAACCTAATCCTAAACCTAACCCTAACCCTAACCCTAACGCAAACCTCAACCTAACCCTAACCCTAACCCTAACCCTAATGCAAACCAAACCCTAACCCTAACCGTAACCCAAACCGTAACCCTAACCCTAACCATAACTCAAACCTAACCCTAAACCTAACCCTAACCCTAACGCATACCTAACTCTGAACCTAACCCTAACCCTAACCCTAACGCAAACCTTACCCTAACCCTAACCCTAACCCTAACCCTAACCTAAATAATCCAAAACCTAACCCTATCCCTAACCCTAACCCTAACCCTAACCCTAACGCAAACCTAACCCTAACCCTAAACCTAACGCAAACCTAACCCTAAATCCTAACCCTAACCCTACCCCTAACGCAAACCTAACCCTAACCCTAAACCTCACGCAAACCTAACCCTAAATCGTAACCCTAACCCTAACCCTAACGCAAACCTAACCCTAAACCTAACCATAACAATAACCCTAACCCTAACTTTAACCCTAACGCAAATCTTACCTAACCCTAACACTAACCCTAACCCTAACGCATACCTAACCCTAACCCTAACCCTAACCCTAAAGCAATTCAAACCTGAAACCTAACCCTAACCCTAACAATAACCCTAACACAAGCCTATCCCTACACCTAACCCTATGCATACACCTAACCCTAACCCTAACCCTAACTTAAACCTAACCCTAAGCCTAACCCTAACCCAACCCCTAACCCTAACCCTAACGCAACCTAACGCTAACCCTAACCCTAACCTTAACGCAAATCTAACCCTAAACTTAACGCTAACCATAAAACCCTAACGCAAACCTAACCCTAACTCTAACCCTTAACCTAACCATAACCTTAAAACTAACCTTAACCCTAACCCTAACGCAAACCTAACCCTAACCCTAACGCTAACACGAACCCTAGACCTAACCCTAACCATAACCTTAACCGTAACCCTAACCCTAACGTAAACCTAAACCTAACAGTAACCCTAACCCTAACCCAACCCTAACCCTAACCCTAACCCTATCGCAAACCTAACCCTAACCCTAACCCTAACCCTGACGCAAACCTAACGCTAAACCTAACCGCAACACTACCCCTAACCCTAACGCAAACCTAACCCTAACCCTAACTCTAAACCTAACGCAAACCTAACCCTAAATCCTAACCCTAAAACTAACCCTAACCTTAACGCATACCTAACGCTAACCCTAACCCTAACGCAACCTAAACTTAACCCTATCCCTAACCCTAACCCTAACACAAGCCTATCCCTAAAACTAACCCTATCCATAAACCTAACTCTAACCCTAAACCTAACCTAACGCTAACCCTAACACTAACCCTAACCCTAACGCAAACCTAACCCTAACCCTAACCCTAACCTTAACGCAAACCTAAACCTAAACTTAACGCTAACCCTAAAACCCTAACGCTAACCCTAACCCTAACCCTAAACGCTAGCGCTATCCCTAACCCTAAACCTAACCGTAACCCTAACCCGAACGCAAACCTAACCCTAACCCTAACCCTAAACCTAACCGTAACCTTAAAAGTAACCTTAACCCTAACCCTGACGGAAAACTAACCGTAACCCTAACCCTAACACTAACCCTCGACCTAACCCTAACCCTAACCCTAACCCTAACCCTAACGCAAACGTAACCCTAACCCTAACCCTAACCTTAACGCAAACCTAACCCTAAACTTAACGCTCACCCTAAAACCCTAACGCTAACCCTAACCCTAACCATGACCCTAAACCCTAGCGCTATCCCTAACCCTAACCCTAACCCTAACGCAAACCTAACCCTAACCCTAACCTTAAAACTAACCCTAACCTTAAAATTAACCTTAACACTAACCCTGACGCAAACCTAACCGTAACCCTAACACTAACACTAACCCTAGACCTAACCCTAACCATAACGCTAACCGTAACCCTAACCCTAACGCAACCTAACCCTAACATTAACCCTAACCCTAACCCAACCCTAACCCTAACCTAACCCTAACCCTAACGCAAACCTAACCCTAACCATAACCCTAAAGCTAAACCTAAACTTAAAACTAACCATAACCCTAACCCTAACGCAAACCTAACGCTAACCCTAACTCTCACTCTAACCCTAACCCTAAACCCTAACCCTAACCCTAACCCTATCCTTAAACCCTAACCCTAACCCTAACCCTAACCCTAACGCAAACGTACCCGTAAACCTAACCCTAAATCCTAACCCTAACCCTAACCATAACCCTAACACTAACCCTAACGCAAACCTAATCCTAAACTTAACGCTAACCCTATAACCCTAACGCTAACCCTAACCCTAACCCTAACCCAAATACAAACCTAACCCTAAAACCCTAACCCTAACCCTAATCCTAACCGTAACCCTAATACAAACCTAACCCTAAACATAACCCTAACCCTAACCCTAACCCTAAACCCTAGCCCTATCCCTAAACCTAACCCTAACCCTAACCCTAATGGAAACATAACTCTAAACCTAACCCTAAAACTAACGCAAACCTAACCCTAAACCTAACCCTAACCCTAACACTAACCCTAACGTAAACGTAACCGTAACCCTAACCCTAACCCTAACCCTAACCCTAACCCTAAGACAAACCTAACCCTAACCCTAACCCAAACCCAAACCTTAACCCTAACGCTAACCCTATCCCTAACGCAAACCTAACCCTAACCCTAACCCTAACCCTAACACAAACCTAACCCTAACCCTAATACTAACCCTTATGCAAACCTATCCTTAACCCTAACCCTAACCCTAACTTTAACCCTAACGCAAATCTTACCTAACCCTAACACTAACCCTAACCCTAACGCATACCTAACCCTAACCCTAACCCTAACCCTAAAGCAATTCAAACCTGAACCCTAACCCTAACCCTAACAATAACCCTAACACAAGCCTATCCCTACACCTAACCCTATGCATACACCTAACCCTAACCCTAACCCTAACTTAAACCTAACCCTAAGCCTAACCCTAACCCAACCCCTAACCCTAACCCTAACGCAACCTAACTCTAACCCTAACCCTAACCTTAACGCAAATCTAACCCTAAACTTAACGCTAACCATAAAACCCTAACGCTAACCCTAACCCTAACCCTAACCGTAACCCTAACCCTAACGCAAACCTAACCCTAACTCTAACCCTTAACCTAACCCTAACCTTAAAACTAACCTTAACCCTAATCCTAACGCAAACCTAACCCTAACCCTAACGCTAACACTAACCCTAGACCTAACCTTAACCATAACCCTAACCGTAACCCTAACCCTAACGCAAACCTAACCCTAACAGTAACCCTAACCCTAACCCAACCCTAACCCTAACCCTAACCCTATCGCAAACCTAACCGCAACACTACCCCTAACCCTAACGCAAACCTAACCCTAACCCTAACCCTAACTCTAAACCTAACGCAAACCTAACCCTAAAACCTAACCCTAAAACTAACCCTAAACCTAACGCATACCTAACCCTAACCCTATCCCTAACGCAACCTAAACTTAACCCTATCCCTAACCCTAACCCTAACACAAGCCTATCCCTAAAACTAACCCTATCCATAAACCTAACGATAACCCTAAACCTAACCTAACCCTAACCCTAACACTAACCCTAACCCTAACGCAAACCTAACCCTAACCCTAACCCTAACCTTAACGCAAACCTAAACCTAAACTTAAGGCTAACCCTAAAACCCTAACGCTAACCCTAACCCTAACCCTAAACCCTAGCGCTATCCCTAAACCTAAACCTAACCGTAACCCTAACCTGAACGCAAACCTAACGCTAACCCTAACCCTAAACCTAACCTTAACCTTAAAAGTAACCTTAACCCTAACCCTGACGGAAACCTAACCGTAACCCTAACCCTAACACGAACCCTAGACCTAACCCTAACCATAACCCTAATCGTAATCCTAACCCTAACGCAAACCTAACCCTAACATTAACCCTAACCCAAACCCAACCCTAACCCTAACCCTAACCTTAACCCTAACGCAAACCTAACCCTAACCATAACCCTAAAGCTAAACCTAAACTTAAAACTAACCTTAACCCTAACACTAACGCAAACCTAACGCTAATTCTAACTCTCACACTAACCCTAACCCTAAACCCTAACCCTAACCCTAAACCTAACCCTAAACCTAACGCAAACCTAACCGTAACCCTAACCCTAAATCCTAACCCTAACCCTAACTCAAACCCTAACCCTAACGCAAACCTAACCCTAACACTAAACCTAACCCTAACCCTAACCCTAACCCTAACCCTAACCCTAACGCAAACCTAACCCTAACCCTAACCCTAACCCTAAACCTAACGCAAACCTAACCCTAAATCCTAACCCTAACCCTAACCCTAACGCAAACCTAACCCTAATCCTAACCCTAACCATAACCCTAACGCAAAACTAACCCTAAACTTAACCCTAACCCTAAACCTAACGCAAACCTAACCCTAAATCCTAACCCTAACCCTAACCCTAATGCAAACCTAACCGTAAACCTAACCATAACCCTAACCCTAACCCTAACGCAAACCTAACCCTAACCTAACCCTAACCCTAACCTTAAATCCTAACCCTAACCCTAACCCTAACCCTAACGCAAACCTAACCGTAACCCTAACGATAACACTAACCCTAGACCTAACCCTAACCATAACCCTAACCGTAACCCTAACCTTAACGCAAACTTAACCCTAACATTAACCCTAACCCTAACCCAACCCTAACCCTAACCCTAACCCTAACGCAAACCTAACCTTAACCCTAATCTAACCCTAACGCAAACCTAACCCTAATCCTAACCCTAACTCTAAATCTATTGCAAACCTAAACCTAAATCCTAACCCTAACACTAACCCAAACCCTTACGCATACCTAACCCTAATCCTAACCCTATCGCAAACCTAAACTTAACCCTATCCCTAACCCTAACACTAACACAAGCCTATCCCTAAACCTAACCCTATCCATAAACCTAACCTTAACCCTAAACCTAACCTAACCCTAACCCTATCCCTAACCCTAACGCAAACGTAACCCTAACCCTAACCTTAACGCAAATCTAACCCTAAACTTAACGCTCACCCTAAAACCCTAACGCTAACCCTAACCCTAACCATGACCCTAAACCCTAGCGCTATCCCTAACCCTAACCCTAACCCTAACGCAAACCTAACACTAACCCTAAGCTTAAACCTACCCCTAACCTTAAAATTAACCTTAACCCTAACCCTGACTCAAACCTAACCGTAACCCTAACCCTAACAATAACCCTAGACCTAACCCTAACCATAACGCTAACCGTAACCCTAAACCTAACGCAACCTAACCCTAACATTAACCCTAACCCTAACGCAACCCTAACCCTAACCTAACCCTAATCCTAACGCAAACCTAACCCTAACCATAACCCTAAAGCTAAACCTAAACTTAAAACTAACCATAACCCTAACCCTAATGCAAACCTAACGCTAACCCTAACTCTCACTCTAACCCAAACCCTAAACCCTAACCCTAACCCTAACCCTATCCTTAAACCCTAACCCTAACCCTAACCCTAACCCTAACCCTAACGCACACCTACCCGTAAACCTAACCCTACATCCTAACCCTAACCCTAACCATAACCCTAACACTAACCCTAACGCAAACCTAATCCTAAACTTAACGCTAACCCTAAAACCCTAACTCTAACCCTAACCCTAACCCTAACCCAAATACAAACCTAACCCTAAAACCCTAACGCTAACCCTAACCCTAACCGTAACCCTAATACAAACCTAACCCTAAACATAACCCTAACCCTAACCCTAAACCTAAACCCTAGCCCTATCCCTAAACCTAACCCTAACCCTAACCCTAATGGAAACATAACCCTAACCCTAACCCTAAAACTAACGCAAACCTAACCCTAAACCTAACCCTAACACTAACACTAACCCTAACGTAAACGTAACCGTAACCCTAACCCTAACCCTAACCCTAACCCTAAGACAAACCTAACCCTAACCCTAACCCAAACCCTAACCTTAACCCTAGCGCTAACCCTAACCCTAATGCAAACCTAACCCTAACCCTAACCCTAACCCTAACCCTAACCCTAACCCTAACGCAAACCTAACCCTAACCATAAACCTAACGCAAACCTAACCCTAAATCCTAACCCTAACCCTAACCCTAACGCAAACCTAACCCTAACCCTAAACCTCACGCAAACCTAACCCTAAACCTAACCGTAACACTAACCCTAACCCTAACGCAAACCTAACCCTAACCCTAACCCTAAGGCAAACCTAACCCTAACCCTAACCCTAACCTTAACGCAAACCTAACACTAAACTTAACGCTAACCATAAAACCCTAACGCTAACCCTAACCCTAACGCATACCTAACCTTAACCCTAACCCTAACCCTAACCCTAACACAAGCCTATCCCTAAACCTAACCCTATCCATAAACCTAACCCTAACCCTAACCCTAACCCTAACCCTAACGCAAACCTAACCCTAACCCTAACCCTAACCTTAACGCAAACCTAACCCTAAACTTAACGCTAACCATAAAACCCTAACGCTAACCCTAACCCTAACCCTAACCCTAACTCTAACCCAAACCCTAACCCTAAACCCTAGCCCTATCCCTAACTCTAACCATAACCGTAACCCTAACCCTAACGCAAACCTAACCCTAACCCTAACCCTAATCCTAACCCTAACCTTAAAACTAACCTTAACCCTAACCCTAACGCAAACCTAACCCTAACATTAATCCTAACCCTAACCCAACCCTAACCCTAACCCTAACACTAACCCTGACGCAAACCTAACCCTAACCATAACCCTAAGGCTAACCCTAAACTTAAAACTAACCTTAACCCTAACCCTAACGCAAACCTAACCCTAACACTAACACTAACCGTAACACTAAACCTAACGCCAACCTAACCCTAACCCTAACCCTAATCCTAACCCTAACCCTAAACATAACCCTAACCCTAACCCTAACCCTAAACCCTAGCCCTATCCCTAACCCTAACCCTAACCCTAACCCTAATGGAAACATAACCCTAACCCTAACCCTAAAACTAACGCAAACCTAACCCTAAACCTAACCATAACCCTAACCCTAACCCTAACGCAAACCTAACCCTAACCCTAACCCTAACCCTAACACAAACCTAACCCTAACCCTAGCACTAACCCTTATGCAAACCTATCCTTAACCCTAACCCTAACCCTAACTTTAACCCTAACGCAAATCTTACCTAACCCTAACACTAACCCTAACCCTAACGCATACCTAACCCTAACCCTAACCCTAAACCTAACGCAATCCAAACCTGAACCCTAACCGTAACCCTAACAATAACCCTAACACAAGCCTATCCCTACACCTAACCCTATGCATACACCTAACCCTAACCCTAACTTAATCCTAACCCTAAGCCTAACCCTAACCCAACCCCTAACCCTAACCCGAACGCAACCTAACGCTAACCCTAACCCTAACCTTAACGCAAATCTAACCCTAAACTTAACGCTAACCATAAAACCCTAACGCTAACCCTAACCCTAACCATAACCGTAACCCTAAACCTAACGCAAACCTAACCCTAACTCTAACCCTTAACCTAACCCTAACCTTAAAACTAACCTTAACCCTAACCCTAACGCAAACCTAACCCTAACCCTAACGCTAACACTAACCCTAGACCTAACCCTAACCATAACTTTAACCGTAACCCTAACCCTAACGCAAACCTAACCCTAACAGTAACCCTAACCCTAACCCAACCCTAACCCTAACCCTAACCCTTTCGCAAACCTAACCCTAACCCTAACCCTAACCCTAACGCAAACCTAACCCTAAACCTAACCGCAACACTAACCCTAACCCTAACGCAAACCTAACCCTAACCCTAACCCTAACTCTAAACGTAACGCAAACCTAACCCTAAATCCTAACCCTGAAAATAACCCTAAACCTAACGCATACCTAACCCTAACCCTAACCCTAACGCAACCTAAACTTAACCCTATCCCTAACCCTAACCCTAACACAAGCCTATCCCTAAAACTAACCCTATCCATAAACCTAACCCTAACCCTAAACCTAACCTAACCCTAACCCTAACACTAACCCTAACCCTAACGCAAACCTAACCCTAACCCTAACGCTAACCCTATACCCTAGCGCTATCCCTAACCCTAACCCTAACCGTAACCCTAACCCGAACGCAAACCTAACCCTAACCCTAACCCTAAACCTAACCCTAACCTTAAAACTAACCTTAACCCTAACCCTGACGCAAACCTAACCGTAACCCTAACCCTAACACGAACCCTAGACCTAACCCTAACGATAACCCTAACCGTAATCCTAACCCTAACGCAAACCTAACCCTAACATTAACCCTAACCCAAACCCAATCCAAACCTTAACCCTAACCTTAACCCTAACGCAAACCTAAACCTAACCATAACCCTAAAGCTAAACCTAAACTTAAAACTAACCTTAACCCTAAGACTAACGCAAACCTAACGCTAATTCTAACTCTCACACTAACCCTAACCCTAAACCCTAACCCTAACCCTAAACCTAACCCTAAACCTAACGCAAACCTAACCGTAACCCTAACCCTAAATCCTAACCCTAACCCTAACTCTAACCCTAACCCTAACACTAACCCTAACACTAAACCTAACGCCAACCTAACCCTAACCCTAACCCTAATCCTAAACCTATCCCTAAACATAACCCTAACCCTAACCCTAACCCTAAACCCTAGCCCTGTCCCTAACCCTAACCCTAACCCTAACCCTAATGGAAACATAACCCTAACCCTAACCATAAAACTAACGCAAACCTAACCCTAAACCTAACCATAACCCTAACCCTAACCCTAACGCAAACCTAACCCTAACCCTAACCCTAACCCTAACACAAACCTAACCCTAACCCTAACACTAACCCTTATGCAAACCTATCCTTAACCCTAACCCTAACCCTAACTTTAACCCTAACGCAAATCATACCTAACCCTAACACTAACCCTAACCCTAACGCATACCTAACCCTAACCCTAACCCTAACCCTAACGCAATCCAAACCTGAACCCTAAACCTAACCCTAACAATAACCCTAACACAAGCCTATACCTACACCTAACCCTATGCATACACCTAACCCTAACCCTAACACTAACTTAAACCTAACCCTAAGCCTAACCCTAACCCAACCCCTAACCCTAACCCTAACGCAACCTAACGCTAACCCTAACCCTAACTTTAACGCAAATCTAACCCTAAACTTAACGCTAACCATAAAATCCTAACGCTAACCCTAACCCTAACCCTAACCGTAACCCTAACCCTAACACAAACCTAACCCTAACTCTAACCCTTAACCTAACCCTAACCTTAAAACTAACCTTAACCCTAACCCTAACGCAAACCTAACCCTAACCATAACGCTAACACGAACCCTAGACCTAACCCTAACCATAACTTTAACCGTAACCCTAACCCTAACGCAAACCTAACCCTAATAGTAACCCTAACCCTAACCCAACCCTAATCCTAACCCTAACCCTTTCGCAAACCTAACCCTAACCCTAACCCTAACCCTAATGCAAACCTAACCCTAAACCTAACCGCAACACTAACCCTAACCCTAACGCAAACCTAACCCTAACCCTAACCCTAACTCTAAACGTAACGCAAACCTAAACCTAAATCCTAACCCTAAAACTAACCCTAACCCTAACGCATACCTAACCCTAACCCTAACCCTAACGCAACCTAAACTTAACCCTATCCCTAACCCTAACCCTAACACAAGCCTATCCCTAAAACTAACCCTATCCATAAACCTAACCTTAACCCTAAACCTAACCTAACCCTAACCCTAACACTAACCCTAACCCTAACGCAAACCTAACCCTAACCCTAACCCTAACTTAACGCTAACACTAAAACCCTAACACTAACCCTAACCCTAACCCTATACCCTAGCGCTATCCCTAACCCTAACCCTAACCGTAACCCTAACCCGAACGCAAACCTAACCCTAACCCTAAACCTAAACCTAACCCTAACCTTAAAACTAACCTTAACCCTAACCCTGACACAAACCTAACCGTAACCCTAACCCTAACACTAACCCTAGACCTAACCCTAACCATAACCCTAACCGTAATCCTAACCCTAACGCAAACCTAACCCTAACATTAACCCTAACCCACACCCAACCCTAACCCTAACCCTAACCATAACCCTAACGCAAACCTAACCCTAACCATAACCCTAAAGCTAAACCTAAACTTAAAACTAACCTTAACCCTAACACTGACGCAAACCTAACGCTAAATCTAACTCTCACACTAACCCTAACCCTAAACCCTAACCCTAACCCTAAACCTAACCCTAAACCTAACGCAAACCTAACCGTAACCCTAACCCTAAATCCTAACCCTAACCCTAACTCTAACCCTAACCCTAACGCAAACCTAACCTTAACACTAAACCTAACCCTAACACTTACCCTAACCCTAACCCTAACGCAAACCTAACCCTAACCCTAACCCTAACCCTAAACCTAACGCAAACCTAACCCTAAATCCTAAACCTAACCCTAACCCTAACGCAAACCTTACCCTAATCCTAACCCTAACCATAACCCTAATGCAAACCTAACCCTAACCTTAACCCTAACCCTAAACCTAACGCAAACCTAACCCTAAATCCTAACACTAACCCTAACCCTAATGCAAACCTAACCCTAAACCTAACCCTAACCCTAACCCTAACCCTAACGCAAACCTAACCCTAAACCTAACCCTAACCCTAACCTTAAACCCTAACCCTAACCCTAACCCTAACGCAAACCTAACCCTAAACCTAACCGTAATACTAACCCTAACCCTAACGCATACCTAACCCTAATCCTAACCCTAACTCTAAATCTATTGCAAACCTAACCCTAAATCCTAAACCTAACACTAACCCTAACCCTTACGCATACCTAACCCTAACCCTAACCTAACGCAAACCTAAACTTAACCCTATCCCTAACCCTAACACTAACACAAGCCTATCCCTTAACCTAAACCTACCCATAAACCTAACCTTAAACCTAAACCTAACGTAACCCTAACCCTAACCCTAACCCTAACCCTAACGCAAACGTAACCCTAACCCTAACCCTAACCTTAACGCAAACCTAACCCTAAACTTAACGCTCACCCTAAAACCCTAACGCTAACCCTAACCCTAACCATGACCCTAAACCCTAGCGCTATACCTAACCCTAACCCTAAACCTAACGCAAACCTAACCCTAACCCTAACCTTAAAGCTAACCCTAACCTTAAAATTAACCTTAACCCTAACCCTGACGCAAACCTAACCGTAACCCTAACCCTAACACTATCCCTAGACTTAACCCTAACCATAACCCTAACCCTAACCGTAACCCTAACGCAAACCTAACCCTAAACATAACCCTAACCCTAACCCTAACCCTAAACCCTAGCCCTATCCCTAAACCTAACCCTAACCCTACCCTAATGGAAACATAACCCTAACCCTAACCCTAAAATAACGCAAACCTAACCCTAAACCTAACCCTAACCCTAACCCTAACCCTAACCCTAACGCAAACCTAACCCTAACCCTAAACCTCACGCAAACCTAACCCTAAACCTAACCGTAACACTAACCCTAACCCTAACGCAAACCTAACCCTAACCCTAACCCTAACGCAAACCTAACCCTAACCCTAACCCTAACCTTAACGCAAACCTAACACTAAACTTAA
Organism: Rhinolophus sinicus; assembly: GCF_057876585.1. Classification (NCBI taxonomy): domain Eukaryota; kingdom Metazoa; phylum Chordata; class Mammalia; order Chiroptera; family Rhinolophidae; genus Rhinolophus; species Rhinolophus sinicus. Next base: position 70,430,678 of record NC_142515.1, read on the forward strand.
CGCTAACCATAAAACCCTAACGCTAACCCTAACCCTAACGCATACCTAACCTTAACCCTAACCCTAACCCTAACCCTAACACAAGCCTATCCCTAAACCTAACCCTATCCATAAACCTAACCCTAACCCTAACCCTAACCCTAACCCTAACGCAAACCTAACCCTAACCCTAACCCTAACCTTAACGCAAACCTAACCCTAAACTTAACGCTAACCATAAAACCCTAACGCTAACCCTAACCCTAACCCTAACCCTAACTCTAACCCAAACCCTAACCCTAAACCCTAGCCCTATCCCTAACTCTAACCATAACCGTAACCCTAACCCTAACGCAAACCTAACCCTAACCCTAACCCTAATCCTAACCCTAACCTTAAAACTAACCTTAACCCTAATCCTAACGCAAACCTAACCGTAACCCTAACCCTAACACTAACCCTAGACCTAACCCTAACCATAACTCTAACCGTAACCCTAACCCTAACGCAAACCTAACCCTAACATTAACCCTAACCCTAACCCAACCCTAACCCTAACCCTAACACTAACCCTAACGCAAACCTAACCCTAACCATAACCCTAAGGCTAACCCTAAACTTAAAACTAACCTTAACCCTAACCCTAACGCAAACCTAACCCTAACCCTAACACTAACCCTAACACTAAACCTAACGCCAACCTAACCCTAACCCTAACCCTAATCCTAACCCTAACCCTAAACATAACCCTAACCCTAACCCTAACCCTAAACCCTAGCCCTATCCCTAACCCTAACCCTAACCCTAACCCTAATGGAAACATAACCCTAACCCTAACCCTAAAACTAACGCAAACTTAACCCTAAACCTAACCATAACCCTAACCCTAACCCTAACGCAAACCTAACCCTAACCCTAACCCTAACCCTAACACAAACCTAACCCTAACCCTAGCACTAACCCTTATGCAAACCTATCCTTAACCCTAACCCTAACCCTAACTTTAACCCTAACGCAAATCTTACCTAACCCTAACACTAACCCTAACCCTAACGCATACCTAACCCTAACCCTAACCCTAAACCTAACGCAATCCAAACCTGAACCCTAACCGTAACCCTAACAATAACCCTAACACAAGCCTATCCCTACACCTAACCCTATGCATACACCTAACCCTAACCCTAACTTAATCCTAACCCTAAGCCTAACCCTAACCCAACCCCTAACCCTAACCCGAACGCAACCTAACGCTAACCCTAACCCTAACCTTAACGCAAATCTAACCCTAAACTTAACGCTAACCATAAAACCCTAACGCTAACCCTAACCCTAACCATAACCGTAACCCTAAACCTAACGCAAACCTAACCCTAACTCTAACCCTTAACCTAACCCTAACCTTAAAACTAACCTTAACCCTAACCCTAACGCAAACCTAACCCTAACCCTAACGCTAACACTAACCCTAGACCTAACCCTAACCATAACTTTAACCGTAACCCTAACCCTAACGCAAACCTAACCCTAACAGTAACCCTAACCCTAACCCAACCCTAACCCTAACCCTAACCCTTTCGCAAACCTAACCCTAACCCTAACCCTAACCCTAACGCAAACCTAACCCTAAACCTAACCGCAACACTAACCCTAACCCTAACGCAAACCTAACCCTAACCCTAACCCTAACTCTAAACGTAACGCAAACCTAACCCTAAATCCTAACCCTGAAAATAACCCTAAACCTAACGCATACCTAACCCTAACCCTAACCCTAACGCAACCTAAACTTAACCCTATCCCTAACCCTAACCCTAACACAAGCCTATCCCTAAAACTAACCCTATCCATAAACCTAACCCTAACCCTAAACCTAACCTAACCCTAACCCTAACACTAACCCTAACCCTAACGCAAACCTAACCCTAACCCTAACGCTAACCCTATACCCTAGCGCTATCCCTAACCCTAACCCTAACCGTAACCCTAACCCGAACGCAAACCTAACCCTAACCCTAACCCTAAACCTAACCCTAACCTTAAAACTAACCTTAACCCTAACCCTGACGCAAACCTAACCGTAACCCTAACCCTAACACGAACCCTAGACCTAACCCTAACGATAACCCTAACCGTAATCCTAACCCTAACGCAAACCTAACCCTAACATTAACCCTAACCCAAACCCAATCCAAACCTTAACCCTAACCTTAACCCTAACGCAAACCTAAACCTAACCATAACCCTAAAGCTAAACCTAAACTTAAAACTAACCTTAACCCTAAGACTAACGCAAACCTAACGCTAATTCTAACTCTCACACTAACCCTAACCCTAAACCCTAACCCTAACCCTAAACCTAACCCTAAACCTAACGCAAACCTAACCGTAACCCTAACCCTAAATCCTAACCCTAACCCTAACTCTAACCCTAACCCTAACACTAACCCTAACACTAAACCTAACGCCAACCTAACCCTAACCCTAACCCTAATCCTAAACCTATCCCTAAACATAACCCTAACCCTAACCCTAACCCTAAACCCTAGCCCTGTCCCTAACCCTAACCCTAACCCTAACCCTAATGGAAACATAACCCTAACCCTAACCATAAAACTAACGCAAACCTAACCCTAAACCTAACCATAACCCTAACCCTAACCCTAACGCAAACCTAACCCTAACCCTAACCCTAACCCTAACACAAACCTAACCCTAACCCTAACACTAACCCTTATGCAAACCTATCCTTAACCCTAACCCTAACCCTAACTTTAACCCTAACGCAAATCATACCTAACCCTAACACTAACCCTAACCCTAACGCATACCTAACCCTAACCCTAACCCTAACCCTAACGCAATCCAAACCTGAACCCTAAACCTAACCCTAACAATAACCCTAACACAAGCCTATACCTACACCTAACCCTATGCATACACCTAACCCTAACCCTAACACTAACTTAAACCTAACCCTAAGCCTAACCCTAACCCAACCCCTAACCCTAACCCTAACGCAACCTAACGCTAACCCTAACCCTAACTTTAACGCAAATCTAACCCTAAACTTAACGCTAACCATAAAATCCTAACGCTAAACCTAACCCTAACCCTAACCGTAACCCTAACCCTAACACAAACCTAACCCTAACTCTAACCCTTAACCTAACCCTAACCTTAAAACTAACCTTAACCCTAACCCTAACGCAAACCTAACCCTAACCATAACGCTAACACGAACCCTAGACCTAACCCTAACCATAACTTTAACCGTAACCCTAACCCTAACGCAAACCTAACCCTAATAGTAACCCTAACCCTAACCCAACCCTAATCCTAACCCTAACCCTTTCGCAAACCTAACCCTAACCCTAACCCTAACCCTAATGCAAACCTAACCCTAAACCTAACCGCAACACTAACCCTAACCCTAACGCAAACCTAACCCTAACCCTAACCCTAACTCTAAACGTAACGCAAACCTAAACCTAAATCCTAACCCTAAAACTAACCCTAACCCTAACGCATACCTAACCCTAACCCTAACCCTAACGCAACCTAAACTTAACCCTATCCCTAACCCTAACCCTAACACAAGCCTATCCCTAAAACTAACCCTATCCATAAACCTAACCTTAACCCTAAACCTAACCTAACCCTAACCCTAACACTAACCCTAACCCTAACGCAAACCTAACCCTAACCCTAACCCTAACTTAACGCTAACACTAAAACCCTAACACTAACCCTAACCCTAACCCTATACCCTAGCGCTATCCCTAACCCTAACCCTAACCGTAACCCTAACCCGAACGCAAACCTAACCCTAACCCTAAACCTAAACCTAACCCTAACCTTAAAACTAACCTTAACCCTAACCCTGACACAAACCTAACCGTAACCCTAACCCTAACACTAACCCTAGACCTAACCCTAACCATAACCCTAACCGTAATCCTAACCCTAACGCAAACCTAACCCTAACATTAACCCTAACCCACACCCAACCCTAACCCTAACCCTAACCATAACCCTAACGCAAACCTAACCCTAACCATAACCCTAAAGCTAAACCTAAACTTAAAACTAACCTTAACCCTAACACTGACGCAAACCTAACGCTAAATCTAACTCTCACACTAACCCTAACCCTAAACCCTAACCCTAACCCTAAACCTAACCCTAAACCTAACGCAAACCTAACCGTAACCCTAACCCTAAATCCTAACCCTAACCCTAACTCTAACCCTAACCCTAACGCAAACCTAACCTTAACACTAAACCTAACCCTAACACTTACCCTAACCCTAACCCTAACGCAAACCTAACCCTAACCCTAACCCTAACCCTAAACCTAACGCAAACCTAACCCTAAATCCTAAACCTAACCCTAACCCTAACGCAAACCTTACCCTAATCCTAACCCTAACCATAACCCTAATGCAAACCTAACCCTAACCTTAACCCTAACCCTAAACCTAACGCAAACCTAACCCTAAATCCTAACACTAACCCTAACCCTAATGCAAACCTAACCCTAAACCTAACCCTAACCCTAACCCTAACCCTAACGCAAACCTAACCCTAAACCTAACCCTAACCCTAACCTTAAACCCTAACCCTAACCCTAACCCTAACGCAAACCTAACCCTAAACCTAACCGTAATACTAACCCTAACCCTAACGCATACCTAACCCTAATCCTAACCCTAACTCTAAATCTATTGCAAACCTAACCCTAAATCCTAAACCTAACACTAACCCTAACCCTTACGCATACCTAACCCTAACCCTAACCTAACGCAAACCTAAACTTAACCCTATCCCTAACCCTAACACTAACACAAGCCTATCCCTTAACCTAAACCTACCCATAAACCTAACCTTAAACCTAAACCTAACGTAACCCTAACCCTAACCCTAACCCTAACCCTAACGCAAACGTAACCCTAACCCTAACCCTAACCTTAACGCAAACCTAACCCTAAACTTAACGCTCACCCTAAAACCCTAACGCTAACCCTAACCCTAACCATGACCCTAAACCCTAGCGCTATACCTAACCCTAACCCTAAACCTAACGCAAACCTAACCCTAACCCTAACCTTAAAGCTAACCCTAACCTTAAAATTAACCTTAACCCTAACCCTGACGCAAACCTAACCGTAACCCTAACCCTAACACTATCCCTAGACTTAACCCTAACCATAACCCTAACCCTAACCGTAACCCTAACGCAAACCTAACCCTAAACATAACCCTAACCCTAACCCTAACCCTAAACCCTAGCCCTATCCCTAAACCTAACCCTAACCCTACCCTAATGGAAACATAACCCTAACCCTAACCCTAAAAGTAACGCAAACCTAACCCTAAACCTAACCCTAACCCTAACCCTAACCCTAACCCTAACGCAAACCTAACCCTAACCCTAAACCTCACGCAAACCTAACCCTAAACCTAACCGTAACACTAACCCTAACCCTAACGCAAACCTAACCCTAACCCTAACCCTAACGCAAACCTAACCCTAACCCTAACCCTAACCTTAACGCAAACCTAACACTAAACTTAACGCTAACCATAAAACCCTAACGCTAACCCTAACCCTAACGCATACCTAACCTTAACCCTAACCCTAACCCTAACCCTAACACAAGCCTATCCCTAAACCTAACCCTATCCATAAACCTAACCCTAACCCTAACCCTAACCCTAACCCTAACGCAAACCTAACCCTAACCCTAACCCTAACCTTAACGCAAACCTAACCCTAAACTTAACGCTAACCATAAAACCCTAACGCTAACCCTAACCCTAACCCTAACCCTAACTCTAACCCAAACCCTAACCCTAAACCCTAGCCCTATCCCTAACTCTAACCATAACCGTAACCCTAACCCTAACGCAAACCTAACCCTAACCCTAACCCTAATCCTAACCCTAACCTTAAAACTAACCTTAACCCTAATCCTAACGCAAACCTAACCGTAACCCTAACCCTAACACTAACCCTAGACCTAACCCTAACCATAACTCTAACCGTAACCCTAACCCTAACGCAAACCTAACCCTAACATTAACCCTAACCCTAACCCAACCCTAACCCTAACCCTAACACTAACCCTAACGCAAACCTAACCCTAACCATAACCCTAAGGCTAACCCTAAACTTAAAACTAACCTTAACCCTAACCCTAACGCAAACCTAACCCTAACCCTAACACTAACCCTAACACTAAACCTAACGCCAACCTAACCCTAACCCTAACCCTAATCCTAACCCTAACCCTAAACATAACCCTAACCCTAACCCTAACCCTAAACCCTAGCCCTATCCCTAACCCTAACCCTAACCCTAACCCTAATGGAAACATAACCCTAACCCTAACCCTAAAACTAACGCAAACTTAACCCTAAACCTAACCATAACCCTAACCCTAACCCTAACGCAAACCTAACCCTAACCCTAACCCTAACCCTAACACAAACCTAACCCTAACCCTAGCACTAACCCTTATGCAAACCTATCCTTAACCCTAACCCTAACCCTAACTTTAACCCTAACGCAAATCTTACCTAACCCTAACACTAACCCTAACCCTAACGCATACCTAACCCTAACCCTAACCCTAAACCTAACGCAATCCAAACCTAAACCCTAACCGTAACCCTAACAATAACCCTAACACAAGCCTATCCCTACACCTAACCCTATGCATACACCTAACCCTAACCCTAACTTAATCCTAACCCTAAGCCTAACCCTAACCCAACCCCTAACCCTAACCCGAACGCAACCTAACGCTAACCCTAACCCTAACCTTAACGCAAATCTAACCCTAAACTTAACGCTAACCATAAAACCCTAACGCTAACCCTAACCCTAACCCTAACCGTAACCCTAAACCTAACGCAAACCTAACCCTAACTCTAACCCTTAACCTAACCCTAACCTTAAAACTAACCTTAACCCTAACCCTAACGCAAACCTAACCCTAACCCTAACGCTAACACTAACCCTAGACCTAACCCTAACCATAACTTTAACCGTAACCCTAACCCTAACGCAAACCTAACCCTAACAGTAACCCTAACCCTAACCCAACCCTAACCCTAACCCTAACCCTTTCGCAAACCTAATCCTAACCCTAACACTAACCCTAACGCAAACCTAACCCTAACCTAACCGCAACACTAACCCTAACCCTAACGCAAACCTAACCCTAACCCTAACCCTAACTCTAAACGTAACGCAAACCTAACCCTAAATCCTAACCCTAAAAATAACCCTAAACCTAACGCATACCTAACCCTAACCCTAACCCTAACGCAACCTAAACTTAACCCTATCCCTAACCCTAACCCTAACACAAGCCTATCCCTAAAACTAACCCTATCCATAAACCTAACCCTAACCCTAAACCTAATCTAACCCTAACCCTAACACTAACCCTAACCCTAACGCAAACCTAACCCTAACCCTAACCCTAACCCTATACCCTAGCGCTATCCCTAACCATAACCCTAACCGTAACCCTAACCCGAACGCAAACCTAACCCTAACCCTAACCCTAAACCTAACCCTAACCTTAAAACTAACCTTAACCCTAACCCTGACGCAAACCTAACCGTAACCCTAACCCTAACACGAACCCTAGACCTAACCCTAACGATAACCCTAACCGTAATCCTAACCCTAACGCAAACCTAACCCTAACATTAACCCTAACCCAAACCCAATCCAAACCCTAACCCTAACCTTTACCCTAACGCAAACCTAAACCTAACCATAACCCTAAAGCTAAACCTAAACTTAAAACTAACCTTAAGCCTAAGACTAACGCAAACCTAACGCTAATTCTAACTCTCACACTAACCCTAACACTAAACCCTAAACCTAACCCTAAACCTAACCCTAAACCTAACGCAAACCTAACCGTAACCCTAACCCTAAATCCTAACCCTAACCCTAACTCTAACCCTAACCCTAACACTAACCCTAACACTAAACCTAACGCCAACCTAACCCTAACCCTAACCTTAAATCCTAACCCTAACCCTAACCCTAACCCTAACGCAAACCTAACCGTAACCCTAACGATAACACTAACCCTAGACCTAACCCTAACCATAACCCTAACCGTAACACTAACCTTAACGCAAACCTAACCCTAACATTAACCCTAATCCTAACCCAACCCTAACCCTAACCCTAACCCTAACGCAAACCTAACCTTAACCCTAATCTAACCCTAACGCAAACCTAACCCTAATCCTAACCCTAACTCTAAATCTATTGCAAACCTAAACCTAAATCCTAACCCTTACACTAACCCAAACCCTTACGCATACCTAACCCTAACCCTAACCCTATCGCAAACCTAAACTTAACCCTATCCCTAACCCTAACACTAACACAAGCCTATCCCTAAACCTAACCCTATCCATAAACCTAACCTTAACCCTAAACCTAACCTAACCCTAACCCTATCCCTAACCCTAACGCAAACGTAACCCTAACCCTAACCTTAACGCAAATCTAACCCTAAACTTAACGCTCACCCTAAAACCCTAACGCTAACCCTAACCCTAACCATGACCCTAAACCCTAGCGCTATCCCTAACCCTAACCCTAACCCTAACGCAAACCTAACACTAACCCTAAGCTTAAACCTACCCCTAACCTTAAAATTAACCTTAACCCTAACCCTGACTCAAACCTAACCGTAACCCTAACCCTAACAATAACCCTAGACCTAACCCTAACCATAACGCTAACCGTAACCCTAAACCTAACGCAACCTAACCCTAACATTAACCCTAACCCTAACGCAACCCTAACCCTAACCTAACCCTAATCCTAACGCAAACCTAACCCTAACCATAACCCTAAAGCTAAACCTAAACTTAAAACTAACCATAACCCTAACCCTAATGCAAACCTAACGCTAACCCTAACTCTCACTCTAACCCAAACCCTAAACCCTAACCCTAACCCTAACCCTATCCTTAAACCCTAACCCTAACCCTAACCCTAACCCTAACCCTAACGCACACCTACCCGTAAACCTAACCCTACATCCTAACCCTAACCCTAACCATAACCCTAACACTAACCCTAACGCAAACCTAATCCTAAACTTAACGCTAACCCTAAAACCCTAACTCTAACCCTAACCCTAACCCTAACCCAAATACAAACCTAACCCTAAAACCCTAACGCTAACCCTAACCCTAACCGTAACCCTAATACAAACCTAACCCTAAACATAACCCTAACCCTAACCCTAAACCTAAACCCTAGCCCTATCCCTAAACCTAACCCTAACCCTAACCCTAATGGAAACATAACCCTAACCCTAACCCTAAAACTAACGCAAACCTAACCCTAAACCTAACCCTAACACTAACACTAACCCTAACGTAAACGTAACCGTAACCCTAACCCTAACCCTAACCCTAACCCTAAGACAAACCTAACCCTAACCCTAACCCAAACCCTAACCTTAACCCTAGCGCTAACCCTAACCCTAATGCAAACCTAACCCTAACCCTAACCCTAACCCTAACCCTAACCCTAACGCAAACCTAACCCTAACCATAAACCTAACGCAAACCTAACCCTAAATCCTAACCCTAACCCTAACCCTAACGCAAACCTAACCCTAACCCTAAACCTCACGCAAACCTAACCCTAAACCTAACCGTAACACTAACCCTAACCCTAACGCAAACCTAACCCTAACCCTAACCCTAAGGCAAACCTAAACCTAACCCTAACCCTAACCTTAACGCAAACCTAACACTAAACTTAACGCTAACCATAAAACCCTAACGCTAACCCTAACCCTAACGCATACCTAACCTTAACCCTAACCCTAACCCTAACCCTAACACAAGCCTATCCCTAAACCTAACCCTATCCATAAACCTAACCCTAACCCTAACCCTAACCCTAACCCTAACGCAAACCTAACCCTAACCCTAACCCTAACCTTAACGCAAACCTAACCCTAAACTTAACGCTAACCATAAAACCCTAACGCTAACCCTAACCCTAACCCTAACCCTAACTCTAACCCAAACCCTAACCCTAAACCCTAGCCCTATCCCTAACTCTAACCATAACCGTAACCCTAACCCTAACGCAAACCTAACCCTAACCCTAACCCTAATCCTAACCCTAACCTTAAAACTAACCTTAACCCTAACCCTAACGCAAACCTAACCCTAACATTAATCCTAACCCTAACCCAACCCTAACCCTAACCCTAACACTAACCCTGACGCAAACCTAACCCTAACCATAACCCTAAGGCTAACCCTAAACTTAAAACTAACCTTAACCCTAACCCTAACGCAAACCTAACCCTAACCCTAACACTAACCCTAACACTAAACCTAACGCCAACCTAACCCTAACCCTAACCCTAATCCTAACCCTAACCCTAAACATAACCCTAACCCTAACCCTAACCCTAAACCCTAGCCCTATCCCTAACCCTAACCCTAACCCTAACCCTAATGGAAACATAACCCTAACCCTAACCCTAAAACTAACGCAAACCTAACCCTAAACCTAACCATAACCCTAACCCTAACCCTAACGCAAACCTAACCCTAACCCTAACCCTAACCCTAACACAAACCTAACCCTAACCCTAGCACTAACCCTTATGCAAACCTATCCTTAACCCTAACCCTAACCCTAACTTTAACCCTAACGCAAATCTTACCTAACCCTAACACTAACCCTAACCCTAACGCATACCTAACCCTAACCCTAACCCTAAACCTAACGCAATCCAAACCTGAACCCTAACCGTAACCCTAACAATAACCCTAACACAAGCCTATCCCTACACCTAACCCTATGCATACACCTAACCCTAACCCTAACTTAATCCTAACCCTAAGCCTAACCCTAACCCAACCCCTAACCCTAACCCGAACGCAACCTAACGCTAACCCTAACCCTAACCTTAACGCAAATCTAACCCTAAACTTAACGCTAACCATAAAACCCTAACGCTAACCCTAACCCTAACCCTAACCGTAACCCTAAACTTAACGCAAACCTAACCCTAACTCTAACCCTTAACCTAACCCTAACCTTAAAACTAACCTTAACCCTAACCCTAACGCAAACCTAACCCTAACCCTAACGCTAACACTAACCCTAGACCTAACGCTAACCATAACTTTAACCGTAACCCTAACCCTAACGCAAACCTAACCCTAACAGTAACCCTAACCCTAACCCAACCCTAACCCTAACCCTAACCCTTTCGCAAACCTAACCCTAACCCTAACCCTAACCCTAACGCAAACCTAACCCTAAACCTAACCGCAACACTAACCCTAACCCTAACGCAAACCTAACCCTAACCCTAACCCTAACTCTAAACGTAACGCAAACCTAACCCTAAATCCTAACCCTAAAAATAACCCTAAACCTAACGCATACCTAACCCTAACCCTAACCCTAACGCAACCTAAACTTAACCCTATCCCTAACCCTAACCCTAACACAAGCCTATCCCTAAAACTAACCCTATCCATAAACCTAACCCTAACCCTAAACCTAACCTAACCCTAACCCTAACACTAACCCTAACCCTAACGCAAACCTAACCCTAACCCTAACCCTAACCCTATACCCTAGCGCTATCCCTAACCCTAACCCTAACCGTAACCCTAACCCGAACGCAAACCTAACCCTAACCCTAACCCTAAACCTAACCCTAACCTTAAAACTAACCTTAACCCTAACCCTGACGCAAACCTAACCGTAACCCTAACCCTAACACGAACCCTAGACCTAACCCTAACGATAACCCTAACCGTAATCCTAACCCTAACGCAAACCTAACCCTAACATTAACCCTAACCCAAACCCAATCCAAACCTTAACCCTAACCTTAACCCTAACGCAAACCTAAACCTAACCATAACCCTAAAGCTAAACCTAAACTTAAAACTAACCTTAACCCTAAGACTAACGCAAACCTAACGCTAATTCTAACTCTCACACTAACCCTAACCCTAAACCCTAACCCTAACCCTAAACCTAACCCTAAACCTAACGCAAACCTAACCGTAACCCTAACCCTAAATCCTAACCCTAACCCTAACTCTAACCCTAACCCTAACACTAACCCTAACACTAAACCTAACGCCAACCTAACCCTAACCCTAACCCTAATCCTAAACCTATCCCTAAACATAACCCTAACCCTAACCCTAACCCTAAACCCTAGCCCTGTCCCTAACCCTAACCCTAACCCTAACCCTAATGGAAACATAACCCTAACCCTAACGATAAAACTAACGCAAACCTAACCCTAAACCTAACCATAACCCTAACCCTAACCCTAACGCAAACCTAACCCTAACCCTAACCCTAACCCTAACACAAAACTAACCCTAACCCTAACACTAACCCTTATGCAAACCTATCCTTAACCCTAACCCTAACCCTAACTTTAACCCTAACGCAAATCATACCTAACCCTAACACTAACCCTAACCCTAACGCATACCTAACCCTAACCCTAACCCTAACCCTAACGCAATCCAAACCTGAACCCTAACCCTAACCCTAACAATAACCCTAACACAAGCCTATACCTACACCTAACCCTATGCATACACCTAACCCTAACCCTAACACTAACTTAAACCTAACCCTAAGCCTAACCCTAACCCAACCCCTAACCCTAACCCTAACGCAACCTAACGCTAACCCTAACCCTAACTTTAACGCAAATCTAACCCTAAACTTAACGCTAACCATAAAATCCTAACGCTAACCCTAACCCTAACCCTAACCGTAACCCTAACCCTAACACAAACCTAACCCTAACTCTAACCCTTAACCTAACCCTAACCTTAAAACTAACCTTAACCCTAACCCTAACGCAAACCTAACCCTAACCATAACGCTAACACGAACCCTAGACCTAACCCTAACCATAACTTTAACCGTAACCCTAACCCTAACGCAACCCTAACCCTAATAGTAACCCTAACCCTAACCCAACCCTAATCCTAACCCTAACCCTTTCGCAAACCTAACCCTAACCCTAACCCTAACCCTAATGCAAACCTAACCTTAAACCTAACCGCAACACTAACCCTAACCCTAACGCAAACCTAACCCTAACCCTAACCCTAACTCTAAACGTAACGCAAACCTAAACCTAAATCCTAACCCTAAAACTAACCCTAACCCTAACGCATACCTAACCCTAACCCTAACCCTAACGCAACCTAAACTTAACCCTATCCCTAACCCTAACCCTAACACAAGCCTATCCCTAAAACTAACCCTATCCATAAACCTAACCTTAACCCTAAACCTAACCTAACCCTAACCCTAACACTAACCCTAACCCTAACGCAAACCTAACCCTAACCCTAACCCTAACTTAACGCTAACACTAAAACCCTAACACTAACCCTAACCCTAACCCTATACCCTAGCGCTATCCCTAACCCTAACCCTAACCGTAACCCTAACCCGAATGCAAACCTAACCCTAACCCTAAACCTAAACCTAACCCTAACCTTAAAACTAACCTTAACCCTAACCCTGACACAAACCTAACCGTAACCCTAACCCTAACACTAACCCTAGACCTAACCCTAACCATAACCCTAACCGTAATCCTAACCCTAACGCAAACCTAACCCTAACATTAACCCTAACCCACACCCAACCCTAACCCTAACCCTAACCATAACCCTAACGCAAACCTAACCCTAACCATAACCCTAAAGCTAAACCTAAACTTAAAACTAACCTTAACCCTAACACTGACGCAAACCTAACGCTAAATCTAACTCTCACACTAACCCTAACCCTAAACCCTAACCCTAACCCTAAACCTAACCCTAAACCTAACGCAAACCTAACCGTAACCCTAACCCCAAATCCTAACCCTAACCCTAACTCTAACCCTAACCCTAACACAAACCTAAACTTAACACTAAACCTAACCCTAACACTTACCCTAACCCTAACCCTAACGCAAACCTAACCCTAACCCTAACCCTAACCCTAAACCTAACGCAAACCTAACCCTAAATCCTAAACCTAACCCTAACCCTAACGCAAACCTTACCCTAATCCTAACCCTAACCATAACCCTAATGCAAACCTAACCCTAAACTTAACCCTAACCCTAAACCTAATGCAAACCTAACCCTAAATCCTAACACTAACCCTAACCCTAATGCAAACCTAACCCTAAACCTAACCCTAACCCTAACCCTAACCCTAACGCAAACCTAACCCTAAACCTAACTGTAATACTAACCCTAACCCTAACGCATACCTAACCCTAATCCTAACCCTAACTCTAAATCTATTGCAAACCTAACCCTAAATCCTAAACCTAACACTAACCCTAACCCTTACGCATACCTAACCCTAACCCTAACCTAACGCAAACCTAAACTTAACCCTATCCCTAACCCTAACACTAACACAAGCCTATCCCTTAACCTAAACCTACCCATAAACCTAACCTTAAACCTAAACCTAACGTAACCCTAACCCTAACCCTAACCCTAACCCTAACGCAAACGTAACCCTAACCCTAACCCTAACCTTAACGCAAACCTAACCCTAAACTTAACGCTCACCCTAAAACCCTAACGCTAACCCTAACCCTAACCATGACCCTAAACCCTAGCGCTATACCTAACCCTAACCCTAAACCTAACGCAAACCTAACCCTAACCCTAACCTTAAAGCTAACCCTAACCTTAAAATTAACCTTAACCCTAACCCTGACGCAAACCTAACCGTAACCCTAACCCTAACACTATCCCTAGACTTAACCCTAACCATAACCCTAACCCTAACCGTAACCCTAACGCAAACCTAACCCTAAACATAACCCTAACCCTAACCCTAACCCTAAACCCTAGCCCTATCCCTAAACCTAACCCTAACCCTACCCTAATGGAAACATAACCCTAACCCTAACCCTAAAAGTAACGAAAACCTAACCCTAAACCTAACCCTAACCCTAACCCTAACCCTAACCCTAACGCAAACCTAACCCTAACCCTAAACCTCACGCAAACCTAACCCTAAACCTAACCGTAACACTAACCCTAACCCTAACGCAAACCTAACCCTAACCCTAACCCTAACGCAAACCTAACCCTAACCCTAACCCTAACCTTAACGCAAACCTAACACTAAACTTAACGCTAACCATAAAACCCTAACGCTAACCCTAACCCTAACGCATACCTAACCTTAACCCTAACCCTAACCCTAACCCTAACACAAGCCTATCCCTAAACCTAACCCTATCCATAAACCTAACCCTAACCCTAACCCTAACCCTAACCCTAACGCAAACCTAACCCTAACCCTAACCCTAACCTTAACGCAAACCTAACCCTAAACTTAACGCTAACCATAAAACCCTAACGCTAACCCTAACCCTAACCCTAACCCTAACTCTAACCCAAACCCTAACCCTAAACCCTAGCCCTATCCCTAACTCTAACCATAACCGTAACCCTAACCCTAACGCACCTAACCCTAACCCTAACCCTAATCCTAACCCTAACCCTAAACATAACCCTAACCCTAACCCTAACCCTGAACCCTAGCCCTATCCCTAACCCTAACCCTAACGCTAACCCTAATGGAAACATAACCCTAACCCTAACCCTAAAACTAACACAAACCTAACCCTAAACCTAACCCTAACCCTAACACTAACCCTAACATAAACGTAACCGTAACCCTAACCCTAACCCTAACCCTAACCCTAAGACAAACCTAACCCTAACCCTAACCCAAACCCTAACCTTAACCCTAACGCTAACCCTAACCCTAATGCAAACCTAACCCTATCCCTAACCCTAACCCTAACCCTAACCCTAACGCAAACCTAACCCTAACCCTAACCCTAACGCAAACCTAACCCTAACCCTAAACCTCACGCAAACCTAACCCTAAATCCTAACCCTAACACTAACCCTAACCCTTACGCATACCTAACCCTAACCCTAACCTAACGCAAACCTAAACTTAACCCTATCCCTAACCCTAACACTAACACAAGCCTATTCCTTAACCTAAACCTACCCATAAACCTAACCTTAAACCTAAACCTAACGTAACCCTAACCCTAACCCTAACCCTAACCCTAACGCAAACGTAACCCTAACCCTAACCCTAACCTTAACGCAAACCTAACCCTAAACTTAACGCTCACCCTAAAACCCTAACGCTAACCCTAACCCTAACCATGACCCTAAACCCTAGCGCTATACCTAACCCTAACCCTAACCCTAACGCAAACCTAACCCTAACCCTAACCTTAAACCTAACCCTAATCTTAAAATTAACCTTAACCCTAACCCTGACGCAAACCTAACCGTAACCCTAACCCTAACACTATCCCTAGACTTAACCCTAACCATAACCCTAACCCTAACCGTAACCCTAACGCAAACCTAACCCTAAACATAACCCTAACCCTAACCCTAACCCTAAACCCTAGCCCTATCCATAAACCTAACCCTAACCCTAACCCTAATGGAAACATAACCCTAACCCTAACCCTAAAAGTAACGCAAACCTAACCCTAAACCTAACCCTAACCCTAACCCTAACCCTAACCCTAACGCAAACCTAACCCTAACCCTAAACCTCACGCAAACCTAACCCTAAACCTAACCGTAACACTAACACTAACCCTAACGCAAACCTAAGCCTAACCCTAACCCTAACGCAACCCTAACCCTAACCTAACCCTAATCCTAACGCAAACCTAACCCTAACCATAACCCTAAAGCTAAACCTAAACTTAAAACTAACCATAACCCTAACCCTAATGCAAACCTAACGCTAACCCTAACTCTCACTCTAACCCAAACCCTAAACCCTAACCCTAACCCTAACCCTATCCTTAAACCCTAACCCTAACCCTAACCCTAACCCTAACCCTAACGCACACCTACCCGTAAACCTAACCCTACATCCTATCCCTAACCCTAACCATAACCCTAACACTAACCCTAACGCAAACCTATTCCTAAACTTAACGCTAACCCTAAAACCCTAACTCTAACCCTAACCCTAACCCTAACCCAAATACAAACCTAACCCTAAAACCCTAACGCTAACCCTAACCCTAACCGTAACCCTAATACAAACCTAACCCTAAACATAACCCTAACCCTAACCCTAAACCTAAACCCTAGCCCTATCCCTAAACCTAACCCTAACCCTAACCCTAATGGAAACATAACCCTAACCCTAACCCTAAAACTAACGCAAACCTAACCCTAAACCTAACCCTAACACTAACACTAACCCTAACGTAAACGTAACCGTAACCCTAACCCTAACCCTAACCCTAACCCTAAGACAAACCTAACCCTAACCCTAACCCAAACCCTAACCTTAACCCTAGCGCTAACCCTAACCCTAATGCAAACCTAACCCTAACCCTAACCCTAACCCTAACCCTAACCCTAACGCAAACCTAACCCTAACCATAAACCTAACGCAAACCTAACCCTAAATCCTAACCCTAACCCTAACCCTAACGCAAACCTAACCCTAACCCTAAACCTCACGCAAACCTAACCCTAAACCTAACCGTAACACTAACCCTAACCCTAACGCAAACCTAACCCTAACCCTAACCCTAAGGCAAACCTAAACCTAACCCTAACCCTAACCTTAACGCAAACCTAACACTAAACTTAACGCTAACCATAAAACCCTAACGCTAACCCTAACCCTAACGCATACCTAACCTTAACCCTAACCCTAACCCTAACCCTAACACAAGCCTATCCCTAAACCTAACCCTATCCATAAACCTAACCCTAACCCTAACCCTAACCCTAACCCTAACGCAAACCTAACCCTAACCCTAACCCTAACCTTAACGCAAACCTAACCCTAAACTTAACGCTAACCATAAAACCCTAACGCTAACCCTAACCCTAACCCTAACCCTAACTCTAACCCAAACCCTAACCCTAAACCCTAGCCCTATCCCTAACTCTAACCATAACCGTAACCCTAACCCTAACGCAAACCTAACCCTAACCCTAACCCTAATCCTAACCCTAACCTTAAAACTAACCTTAACCCTAACCCTAACGCAAACCTAACCCTAACATTAATCCTAACCCTAACCCAACCCTAACCCTAACCCTAACACTAACCCTGACGCAAACCTAACCCTAACCATAACCCTAAGGCTAACCCTAAACTTAAAACTAACCTTAACCCTAACCCTAACGCAAACCTAACCCTAACCCTAACACTAACCCTAACACTAAACCTAACGCCAACCTAACCCTAACCCTAACCCTAATCCTAACCCTAACCCTAAACATAACCCTAACCCTAACCCTAACCCTAAACCCTAGCCCTATCCCTAACCCTAACCCTAACCCTAACCCTAATGGAAACATAACCCTAACCCTAACCCTAAAACTAACGCAAACCTAACCCTAAACCTAACCATAACCCTAACCCTAACCCTAACGCAAACCTAACCCTAACCCTAACCCTAACCCTAACACAAACCTAACCCTAACCCTAGCACTAACCCTTATGCAAACCTATCCTTAACCCTAACCCTAACCCTAACTTTAACCCTAACGCAAATCTTACCTAACCCTAACACTAACCCTAACCCTAACGCATACCTAACCCTAACCCTAACCCTAAACCTAACGCAATCCAAACCTGAACCCTAACCGTAACCCTAACAATAACCCTAACACAAGCCTATCCCTACACCTAACCCTATGCATACACCTAACCCTAACCCTAACTTAATCCTAACCCTAAGCCTAACCCTAACCCAACCCCTAACCCTAACCCGAACGCAACCTAACGCTAACCCTAACCCTAACCTTAACGCAAATCTAACCCTAAACTTAACGCTAACCATAAAACCCTAACGCTAACCCTAACCCTAACCCTAACCGTAACCCTAAACCTAACGCAAACCTAACCCTAACTCTAACCCTTAACCTAACCCTAACCTTAAAACTAACCTTAACCCTAACCCTAACGCAAACCTAACCCTAACCCTAACGCTAACACTAACCCTAGACCTAACGCTAACCATAACTTTAACCGTAACCCTAACCCTAACGCAAACCTAACCCTAACAGTAACCCTAACCCTAACCCAACCCTAACCCTAACCCTAACCCTTTCGCAAACCTAACCCTAACCCTAACCCTAACCCTAACGCAAACCTAACCCTAAACCTAACCGCAACACTAACCCTAACCCTAACGCAAACCTAACCCTAACCCTAACCCTAACTCTAAACGTAACGCAAACCTAACCCTAAATCCTAACCCTAAAAATAACCCTAAACCTAACGCATACCTAACCCTAACCCTAACCCTAACGCAACCTAAACTTAACCCTATCCCTAACCCTAACCCTAACACAAGCCTATCCCTAAAACTAACCCTATCCATAAACCTAACCCTAACCCTAAACCTAACCTAACCCTAACCCTAACACTAACCCTAACCCTAACGCAAACCTAACCCTAACCCTAACCCTAACCCTATACCCTAGCGCTATCCCTAACCCTAACCCTAACCGTAACCCTAACCCGAACGCAAACCTAACCCTAACCCTAACCCTAAACCTAACCCTAACCTTAAAACTAACCTTAACCCTAACCCTGACGCAAACCTAACCGTAACCCTAACCCTAACACGAACCCTAGACCTAACCCTAACGATAACCCTAACCGTAATCCTAACCCTAACGCAAACCTAACCCTAACATTAACCCTAACCCAAACCCAATCCAAACCTTAACCCTAACCTTAACCCTAACGCAAACCTAAACCTAACCATAACCCTAAAGCTAAACCTAAACTTAAAACTAACCTTAACCCTAAGACTAACGCAAACCTAACGCTAATTCTAACTCTCACACTAACCCTAACCCTAAACCCTAACCCTAACCCTAAACCTAACCCTAAACCTAACGCAAACCTAACCGTAACCCTAACCCTAAATCCTAACCCTAAACCTAACTCTAACCCTAACCCTAACACTAACCCTAACACTAAACCTAACGCCAACCTAACCCTAACCCTAACCCTAATCCTAAACCTATCCCTAAACATAACCCTAACCCTAACCCTAACCCTAAACCCTAGCCCTGTCCCTAACCCTAACCCTAACCCTAACCCTAATGGAAACATAACCCTAACCCTAACGATAAAACTAACGCAAACCTAACCCTAAACCTAACCATAACCCTAACCCTAACCCTAACGCAAACCTAACCCTAACCCTAACCCTAACCCTAACACAAAACTAACCCTAACCCTAACACTAACCCTTATGCAAACCTATCCTTAACCCTAACCCTAACCCTAACTTTAACCCTAACGCAAATCATACCTAACCCTAACACTAACCCTAACCCTAACGCATACCTAACCCTAACCCTAACCCTAACCCTAACGCAATCCAAACCTGAACCCTAACCCTAACCCTAACAATAACCCTAACACAAGCCTATACCTACACCTAACCCTATGCATACACCTAACCCTAACCCTAACACTAACTTAAACCTAACCCTAAGCCTAACCCTAACCCAACCCCTAACCCTAACCCTAACGCAACCTAACGCTAACCCTAACCCTAACTTTAACGCAAATCTAACCCTAAACTTAACGCTAACCATAAAATCCTAACGCTAACCCTAACCCTAACCCTAACCGTAACCCTAACCCTAACACAAACCTAACCCTAACTCTAACCCTTAACCTAACCCTAACCTTAAAACTAACCTTAACCCTAACCCTAACGCAAACCTAACCCTAACCATAACGCTAACACGAACCCTAGACCTAACCCTAACCATAACTTTAACCGTAACCCTAACCCTAACGCAACCCTAACCCTAATAGTAACCCTAACCCTAACCCAACCCTAATCCTAACCCTAACCCTTTCGCAAACCTAACCCTAACCCTAACCCTAACCCTAATGCAAACCTAACCCTAAACCTAACCGCAACACTAACCCTAACCCTAACGCAAACCTAACCCTAACCCTAACCCTAACTCTAAACGTAACGCAAACCTAAACCTAAATCCTAACCCTAAAACTAACCCTAACCCTAACGCATACCTAACCCTAACCCTAACCCTAACGCAACCTAAACTTAACCCTATCCCTAACCCTAACCCTAACACAAGCCTATCCCTAAAACTAACCCTATCCATAAACCTAACCTTAACCCTAAACCTAACCTAACCCTAACCCTAACACTAACCCTAACCCTAACGCAAACCTAACCCTAACCCTAACCCTAACTTAACGCTAACACTAAAACCCTAACACTAACCCTAACCCTAACCCTATACCCTAGCGCTATCCCTAACCCTAACCCTAACCGTAACCCTAACCCGAATGCAAACCTAACCCTAACCCTAAACCTAAACCTAACCCTAACCTTAAAACTAACCTTAACCCTAACCCTGACACAAACCTAACCGTAACCCTAACCCTAACACTAACCCTAGACCTAACCCTAACCATAACCCTAACCGTAATCCTAACCCTAACGCAAACCTAACCCTAACATTAACCCTAACCCACACCCAACCCTAACCCTAACCCTAACCATAACCCTAACGCAAACCTAACCCTAACCATAACCCTAAAGCTAAACCTAAACTTAAAACTAACCTTAACCCTAACACTGACGCAAACCTAACGCTAAATCTAACTCTCACACTAACCCTAACCCTAAACCCTAACCCTAACCCTAAACCTAACCCTAAACCTAACGCAAACCTAACCGTAACCCTAACCCCAAATCCTAACCCTAACCCTAACTCTAACCCTAACCCTAACGCAAACCTAACCTTAACACTAAACCTAACCCTAACACTTACCCTAACCCTAACCCTAACGCAAACCTAACCCTAACCCTAACCCTAACCCTAAACCTAACGCAAACCTAACCCTAAATCCTAAACCTAACCCTAACCCTAACGCAAACCTTACCCTAATCCTAACCCTAACCATAACCCTAATGCAAACCTAACCCTAACCTTAACCCTAACCCTAAACCTAACGCAAACCTAACCCTAAATCCTAACACTAACCCTAACCCTAATGCAAACCTAACCCTAAACCTAACCCTAACCCTAACCCTAACCCTAACGCAAACCTAACCCTAAACCTAACCCTAACCCTAACCTTAAACCCTAACCCTAACCCTAACCCTAACGCAAACCTAACCCTAAACCTAACTGTAATACTAACCCTAACCCTAACGCATACCTAACCCTAATCCTAACCCTAACTCTAAATCTATTGCAAACCTAACCCTAAATCCTAAACCTAACACTAACCCTAACCCTTACGCATACCTAACCCTAACCCTAACCTAACGCAAACCTAAACTTAACCCTATCCCTAACCCTAACACTAACACAAGCCTATCCCTTAACCTAAACCTACCCATAAACCTAACCTTAAACCTAAACCTAACGTAACCCTAACCCTAACCCTAACCCTAACCCTAACGCAAACGTAACCCTAACCCTAACCCTAACCTTAACGCAAACCTAACCCTAAACTTAACGCTCACCCTAAAACCCTAACGCTAACCCTAACCCTAACCATGACCCTAAACCCTAGCGCTATACCTAACCCTAACCCTAAACCTAACGCAAACCTAACCCTAACCCTAACCTTAAAGCTAACCCTAACCTTAAAATTAACCTTAACCCTAACCCTGACGCAAACCTAACCGTAACCCTAACCCTAACACTATCCCTAGACTTAACCCTAACCATAACCCTAACCCTAACCGTAACCCTAACGCAAACCTAACCCTAAACATAACCCTAACCCTAACCCTAACCCTAAACCCTAGCCCTATCCCTAAACCTAACCCTAACCCTACCCTAATGGAAACATAACCCTAACCCTAACCCTAAAAGTAACGCAAACCTAACCCTAAACCTAACCCTAACCCTAACCCTAACCCTAACCCTAACGCAAACCTAACCCTAACCCTAAACCTCACGCAAACCTAACCCTAAACCTAACCGTAACACTAACCCTAACCCTAACGCAAACCTAACCCTAACCCTAACCCTAACGCAAACCTAACCCTAACCCTAACCCTAACCTTAACGCAAACCTAACACTAAACTTAACGCTAACCATAAAACCCTAACGCTAACCCTAACCCTAACGCATACCTAACCTTAACCCTAACCCTAACCCTAACCCTAACACAAGCCTATCCCTAAACCTAACCCTATCCATAAACCTAACCCTAACCCTAACCCTAACCCTAACCCTAACGCAAACCTAACCCTAACCCTAACCCTAACCTTAACGCAAACCTAACCCTAAACTTAACGCTAACCATAAAACCCTAACGCTAACCCTAACCCTAACCCTAACCCTAACTCTAACCCAAACCCTAACCCTAAACCCTAGCCCTATCCCTAACTCTAACCATAACCGTAACCCTAACCCTAACGCACCTAACCCTAACCCTAACCCTAATCCTAACCCTAACCCTAAACATAACCCTAACCCTAACCCTAACCCTGAACCCTAGCCCTATCCCTAACCCTAACCCTAACGCTAACCCTAATGGAAACATAACCCTAACCCTAACCCTAAAACTAACACAAACCTAACCCTAAACCTAACCCTAACCCTAACACTAACCCTAACATAAACGTAACCGTAACCCTAACCCTAACCCTAACCCTAACCCTAAGACAAACCTAACCCTAACCCTAACCCAAACCCTAACCTTAACCCTAACGCTAACCCTAACCCTAATGCAAACCTAACCCTATCCCTAACCCTAACCCTAACCCTAACCCTAACGCAAACCTAACCCTAACCCTAACCCTAACGCAAACCTAACCCTAACCCTAAACCTCACGCAAACCTAACCCTAAATCCTAACCCTAACACTAACCCTAACCCTTACGCATACCTAACCCTAACCCTAACCTAACGCAAACCTAAACTTAACCCTATCCCTAACCCTAACACTAACACAAGCCTATTCCTTAACCTAAACCTACCCATAAACCTAACCTTAAACCTAAACCTAACGTAACCCTAACCCTAACCCTAACCCTAACCCTAACGCAAACGTAACCCTAACCCTAACCCTAACCTTAACGCAAACCTAACCCTAAACTTAACGCTCACCCTAAAACCCTAACGCTAACCCTAACCCTAACCATGACCCTAAACCCTAGCGCTATACCTAACCCTAACCCTAACCCTAACGCAAACCTAACCCTAACCCTAACCTTAAACCTAACCCTAATCTTAAAATTAACCTTAACCCTAACCCTGACGCAAACCTAACCGTAACCCTAACCCTAACACTATCCCTAGACTTAACCCTAACCATAACCCTAACCCTAACCGTAACCCTAACGCAAACCTAACCCTAAACATAACCCTAACCCTAACCCTAACCCTAAACCCTAGCCCTATCCATAAACCTAACCCTAACCCTAACCCTAATGGAAACATAACCCTAACCCTAACCCTAAAAGTAACGCAAACCTAACCCTAAACCTAACCCTAACCCTAACCCTAACCCTAACGCAAACCTAACCCTAACCCTAAACCTCACGCAAACCTAACCCTAAACCTAACCGTAACACTAACACTAACCCTAACGCAAACCTAAGCCTAACCCTAACCCTAACGCAAACCTAACCCTAACCCTAACCCTAACCTTAACGCAAACCTAACACTAAACTTAACGCTAACCATAAAACCCTAACGCTAACCCTAACCCTAACGCATACCTAACCTTAACCCTAACCCTAACCCTAACCCTAACACAAGCCTATCCCTAAACCTAACCCTATCCATAAACCTAACCCTAACCCTAACCCTAACCCTAACCCTAACGCAAACCTAACCCTAACCCTAACCCTAACCTTAACGCAAACCTAACCCTAAACTTAACGCTAACCATAAAACCCTAACGCTAACCCTAACCCTAACCCTAACTCTGACCCAAACCCTAACCCTAAACCCTAGCCCTATCCCTAACTCTAACCATAACCGTAACCCTAACCCTAACGCAAACCTAACCCTAACCCTAACCCTAATCCTAACCCTAACCTTAAAACTAACCTTAACCCTAACCCTGACGCAAACCTAACCGTAACCCTAACCCTAAATCCTAACCCTAACCCTAACTCTAACCCTAACCCTAACACTAACCCTAACACTAAACCTAACGCCAACCTAACCCTAACCCTAACCCTAATCCTAAACCTATCCCTAAACATAACCCTAACCCTAACCCTAACCCTAAACCCTAGCCCTGTCCCTAACCCTAACCCTAACCCTAACCCTAATGGAAACATAACCCTAACCCTAACCATAAAACTAACGCAAACCTAACCCTAAACCTAACCATAACCCTAACCCTAACCCTAACGCAAACCTAACCCTAACCCTAACCCTAACCCTAACACAAACCTAACCCTAACCCTAACACTAACCCTTATGCAAACCTATCCTTAACCCTAACCCTAACCCTAACTTTAACCCTAACGCAAATCATACCTAACCCTAACACTAACCCTAACCCTAACGCATACCTAACCCTAACCCTAACCCTAACCCTAACGTAATCCAAACCTGAACCCTAACCCTAACCCTAACAATAACCCTAACACAAGCCTATACCTACACCTAACCCTATGCATACACCTAACCCTAACCCTAACACTAACTTAAACCTAACCCTAAGCCTAACCCTAACCCAACCCCTAACCCTAACCCTAACGCAACCTAACGCTAACCCTAACCCTAACTTTAACGCAAATCTAACCCTAAACTTAACGCTAACCATAAAAACCTAACGCTAACCCTAACCCTAACCCTAACCGTAACCCTAACCCTAACACAAACCTAACCCTAACTCTAACCCTTAACCTAACCCTAACCTTAAAACTAACCTTAACCCTAACCCTAACGCAAACCTAACCCTAACCATAACGCTAACACTAACCCTAGACCTAACCCTAACCATAACTTTAACCGTAACCCTAACCCTAACGCAAACCTAACCCTAACAGTAACCCTAACCCTAATCCAACCCTAATCCTAACCCTAACCCTTTCGCAAACCTAACCCTAACCCTAACCCTAACCCTAATGCAAACCTAACCCTAAACCTAACCGCAACACTAACCCTAACCCTAACGCAAACCTAACCCTAACCCTAACCCTAACTCTAAACGTAACGCAAACCTAAACCTAAATCTTAACCCTAAAACTAACCCTAACCCTAACGCATACCTAACCCTAACCCTAACCCTAACGCAACCTAAACTTAACCCTATCCCTAACCCTAACCCTAACACAAGCCTATCCCTAAAACTAACCCTATCCATAAACCTAACCTTAACCCTAACCTAACCTAACCCTAACCCTAACACTAACCCTAACCCTAACGCAAACCTAACCCTAACCCTAACCCTAACCTTAACGCAAATCTAAACCTAAACTTAACGCTAACCCTAAAACCCTAACACTAACCCTAACCCTAACCCTATACCCTAGCGCTATCCCTAACCCTAACCCTAACCGTAACCCTAACCCGAACGCAAACCTAACCCTAACCCTAGACCTAAACCTAACCCTAACCTTAAAACTAACCTTAACCCTAACCCTGACGCAAACCTAACCGTAACCCTAACCCTAACACTAACCCTAGACCTAACCCTAACCATAACCCTAACCGTAATCCTAACCCTAACGCAAACCTAACCCTAACATTAACCCTAACCCACACCCAACCCTAACCCTAACCCTAACCATAACCCTAACGCAAACCTAACCCTAACCATAACCCTAAAGCTAAACCTAAACTTAAAACTAACCTTAACCCTAACACTGACGCAAACCTAACGCTAAATCTAACTCTCACACTAACCCTAACCCTAAACCCTAACCCTAACCCTAAACCTAACCCTAAACCTAACGCAAACCTAACCGTAACCCTAACCCTAAATCCTAACCCTAACCCTAACTCTAACCCTAACCCTAACGCAAACCTAACCTTAACACTAAACCTAACCCTAACACTTACCCTAACCCTAACCCTAACGCAAACCTAACCCTAACCCTAACCCTAACCCTAAACCTAACGCAAACCTAACCCTAAATCCTAACCCTAACCCTAACCCTAACGCAAACCTTACCCTAATCCTAACCCTAACCATAACCCTAATGCAAACCTAACCCTAACCTTAACCCTAACCCTAAACCTAACGCAAACCTAACCCTAAATCCTAACACTAACCCTAACCCTAATGCAAACCTAACCCTAAACCTAACCCTAACCCCAACCCTAACCCTAACGCAAACCTAACCCTAAACCTAACCCTAACCCTAACCTTAAACCCTAACCCTAACCCTAACCCTAACGCAAACCTAACCGTAACCCTAACGCTAACACTAACCCTAGACCTAAGCCTAACCATAACCCTAACCGTAACCCTAACCTTAACGCAAACTTAACCCTAACATTAACCCTAACCCTAACCCAACCCTAACCCTAACCCTAACCCTAACGCAAACCTAACCTTAACCCTAACCCTAACCCTAACGCAAACCTAACCCTAAACCTAACCGTAATACTAACCCTAACCCTAACGCATACCTAACCCTAATCCTAACCCTAACTCTAAATCTATTGCAAACCTAACCCTAAATCCTAACCCTAACACTAACCCTAACCTTTACGCATACCTAACCCTAACCCTAAACCTAACGCAAACCTAAACTTAACCCTATCCCTAACCCTAACACTAACACAAGCCTATCCCTTAACCTAAACCTATCCATAAACCTAACCTTAAACCTAAACCTAACGTAACCCTAACCCTAACCCTAACCCTAACCCTAACGCAAACGTAACCCTAACCCTAACCCTAACCTTAACGCAAACCTAACCCTAAACTTAACGCTCACCTTAAAACCCTAACGCTAACCCTAACCTTAACCATGACCCTAAACCCTAGCGCTATACCTAACCCTAACCCTAACCCTAACGCAAACCTAACCCTAACCCTAACCTTAAACCTAACCCTAACCTTAAAATTAACCTTAACCCTAACCCTGACGCAAACCTAACCGTAACCCTAACCCTAACACTATCCCTAGACTTAACCCTAACCATAACCCTAACCATAACCCTAACCCTAACGCAAACCTAACCCTAACATTAACCCTAACCCTAACCAAACCCTAACCCTAACCCTAACCCTAACCCTAACGCAAACCTAACCCTAACAATAACCCTAAAGCTAAACCTAAACTTAAAACTAACCATAAACCTAACCCTAACGCAAACCTAACGCTAACCCTAACTCTCACTCTAAACCTAACCCTAAACCCTAACACTAACCCTAACCCTATCCTTAAACCCTAACCCTAACCCTAACCCTAACCCTAACGCAAACCTACCCGTAAACCTAACCCTAAATCCTAACCCTAACCCTAACCATAACCATAACCCTAACCCTAACGCAAACCTAATCCTAAACTTAACGCTAACAATAAAACCCTAACGCTAACCCTAACCCTAACCCTAATCCAAATACAAACCTAACACTAAAACCCTAATGCTAACCCTAACCCTAACCGTAACCCTAATACAAACCTAACCCTAAACATAACCCTAACCCTAACCCTAACCCTAAACCCTAGCCCTATCCCTAAACCTAACCCTAACCCTAACCCTAATGGAAACATAATCCTAACCCTAACCCTAAAAGTAACGCAAACCTAACCCTAAACCTAACCCTAACCCTAACCCTAACCCTAAGACAAACCTAACCCTAACCCTAACCCTAACCCAAACCCTAACCTTAACCCTAACGCTAACCCTAACCCTAATGCAAACCTAACCCTAACCCTAACCCTAACCCTAACCCTAACCCTAAACCTAACGCAAACCTAACCCTAACCCTAAACCTAACGCAAACCTAACCCTAAATCATAACCCTAACCCTAACACTAACCCTAACCAAACCTAACCCTAACCCTAAACGTCACGCAAACCTAACCCTAAACCTAACCGTAACACTAACCCTAACCCTAACGCAAACCTAACCCTAACCCTAACCCTAACTCTAAACCTAACGCAAACCTAACACTAAATCCTAACCCTAACACTAACCCTAACCCTAACGCATACCTAACCCTAACCCTAACCCTATCGCATACCTAACCTTAACCCTAACCCTAACCCTAACCCTAACACAAGCCTATCCCTAAACCTAACCCTATCCATAAACCTAACCCTAACCCTAACCCTAACCTAACCCTAACCCTAACCCTAACCCTAACCCTAACCCTAACCCTAACGCAAACCTAACCCTAACCCTAACCCTAACCTTAACGCAAACCTAACCCTAAACTTAACGCTAACCATAAAATCCTAACGCTAACCCAAACCCTAACCCTAACCCTAACCCTAACCCAAACCCTAACCCTAAACCCTAGCCCTATCCCTAACCCTAACCATAACCGTAACCCTAACCCTAACGCAAACCCAACCTTAACCCTAACCCTAATCCTAACCCTAACCTTAAAACTAACCTTAAACCTAATCCTAACGCAAACCTAAACGTAACCCTAACCCTAACACTAACCCTAGACCTAACCCTAACCATAACTCTAACCGTAACCCTAACCCTAACGCAAACCTAACCCTAATATTAACCCTAACCCTAACCCAACCCTAACCCTAACCCTAACACTAACCCTAACGCAAACCTAACCCTAACTATAACCCTAAATCTAACCCTAAACTTAAAACTAACCTTAAACCTAACCCTAACGCAAACCTAACCCTAACCCTAACACTAACCCTAACACTAAACCTAATGCCAACACAACCCTAACCCTAACCCTAATCCTAACCCTAACCCTAAACATAACCCTAATCCTAACCCTAACCCTGAACCCTAGCCCTATCCCTAACCCTAACCCTAACGTTAAACCTAATGGAAACATAACCCTAACCCTAACCCTAAAACTAACGCAAACCTAACCCTAAACCTTAACCCTAACGCTAACCCTAACCCTAATGCAAACCTAACCCTATCCCTAACCCTAACCCTAACCCTAACCCTAACGCAAACCTAACCCTAACCCTAACCCTAACGCAAACCTAACCCTAACCCTAAACCTCACGCAAACCTAACCCTAAATCCTAACCCTAACCCTAACCCTAACCCTAACGCAAACCTACCCTAAACCTAACCATAACCCTAACCCTAACCCTAACGCAAACCTAACCCTAACCCTAACACTAACCCTAACACAAACCTAACCCTAACCCTAACACTAACCCTTAAGCAAACCTATCCTTAACCCTAACCCTAACCCAAACTTTAACCCTAACGCAAATCTTACCTAACCCTAACACTAAACCTAACCCTAACGCATACCTAACCCTAATCCTAACCCTAACCCTAACGCAATCCAAACCTGAACCCTAACCCTAACCCTAACAATAACCCTAACACAAGCCTATCCCTACACCTAACCCTATGCATACACCTAACACTAACCCTAACCCTAACTTAAACCTAACCCTAAGCCTAACCCTAACCCAACCCCTAACCCTAACCCTAACGCAACCTAACGCTAACCCTAACCCTAACCTTAACGCAAATCTAACCCTAAACTTAACGCTAACCATAAAACACTAACGCTAACCTTAACCCTAACCCTAACCGTAACACTAACCCTAACGCAAACCTAATCCTAACTCTAACCCTTAACCTAACCCTAACCTTAAAACTAACCTTAACCCTAACCCTAACGCAAACCTAACCCTAACCCTAACGCTAACACTAACCCTAGACCTAACCCTAACCATAACCCTAACCGTAACCCTAACCCTAACGCAAACCTAACCCTAACAGTAACCCTAACCCTAACCCAACCATAACCCTAACCCTAACCCTAACCCTAACGCAAACCTAACCCTAACCCTAACCCTAAATCCTAACCCTAACCCTAACTCTAACCCTAACCCTAACGCAAACCTAACCCTAACACTAAACCTAACCCTAACCCTAACCCTAACCCTAACCCTAACCCTAACCCTAACGCAAACCTAACCCTAACCCTAATCCTAACCCTAAACCTAACGAAAACCTAACCCTAAATCCTAACCATAACCCTAACCCTAACGCAAACCTAACCCTAATCCTAACCCTAACCATAACCCTAATGCAAACCTAACCCTAACATTAACCCTAACCCTAAACCTAACGCAAACCTAACCCTAAATCCTAACCCTAACCCTAACCCTAATGCAAACCTAACCCTAAACCTAACCCTAACCCTAACCCTAACCCTAAAGCAAACCTAACCCTAAACCTAACCCTAAACCTAACCTTAAAACCTAACCCTATCCCTAACTCTAACGCAAACCTTACCGTAACCCTAACGCTAACACTAACCCTAGACCTAACCCTAACCATAACCCTAACCGTAACCCTAACCTTAACGCAAACTTAACCCTAACATTAACCCTAACCCTAACCCAACCCTAACCCTAACCCTAACCCTAACGCAAACCTAACCTTAACCCTAACCCTAACCCTAACGCAAACCTAACCCTAAACCTAACCGTAATACTAACCCTAACCCTAACGCATACCTAACCCTAATACTAACCCTAACTCTAAATCTATTGCAAACCTAACCCTAAATCCTAACCCTAACACTAACCCTAACCCTTACGCATACCTAAACCTAACCCTAACCCTAACGCAAACCTAAACTTAACCCTATCCCTAACCCTAACACTAACACAAGCCTATCCCTAAACCTAACCATATCCATAAACCTAACCTTAAACCTAAACCTAACGCAACCCTAACCCTAACCCTAACCCTAACCCTAACGCAAACGTAACCCTAACCCTAACCCTAACCTTAACGCAAACCTAACCCTAAACTTAACGCACACCCTAAAACCCTAACGCTAACCCTAACCCTAACCATGACCCTAAACCCTAGCGCTATCCCTAACCCTAACCCTAACCCTAACGCAAACCTAACCCTAACCCTAACCTTAAACCTAACCCTAACCTTAAAATTAACCTTAACCCTAACCCTGACGCAAACCTAACCGTAACACTAACCCTAACACTAACCCTAGACCTAACCCTAACCATAACCCTAACCGTAACCCTAACCCTAACGCAACCTAACTCTAACATTAACCCTAACCCTAACCCAACCCTAACCCTAACCCAAACCCTAACCCTAACGCAAACCTAACCCTAACCATAACCCTAAAGCTAAACCTAAACTTAAAACTAACCATAAACCTAACCCTAACGCAAACCTAACGCTAACCCTAACTCTCACTCTAAACCTAACCCTAAACCCTAACCCTAACCCTAACCCTATCCTTAAACCCTAACCCTAACCCTAACCATAACCCTAACGCAAACCTAACCCTAACCCTAAACCTAACGCAAACCTAACCCTAAATCCTAACCCTAACCCTAAACTAACCCTAACGCAAAACTAACCCTAAACCTAAACGTCACGCAAACCTAACCCTAAACGTAACCGTAACACTAACCCTAACCCTAACGCAAACCTAACCCTAACCCTAACCCTAACTCTAAACCTAACGCAAACCTAACACTAAATCCTAACCCTGACAGTAACCCTAACCCTAACGCATACCTAACCCAAACCCTAACCCTAACGCATACCTAACCTTAACCCTAACCCTAACCCTAACCCTTACACAAGCCTATCCCTAAACCTAACCCTATCCATAAACCTAACCCTAACCCTAACCCTAACCTAACCCTAACCCTAACCCTAACCCTAACCCTAACCCTAACCCTAAGCAAACCTAACCCTAACCCTAACCCTAACCTTAACGCAAACCTCACCCTAAACTTAACGCTAACCATAAAACCCTAACGCTAACCCAAACCCTAACCCTAACCCTAACCCTAACCCAAACCCTAACCCTAAACCCTAGCCCTATCCCTAACCCTAACCATAACCGTAACCCTAACCCTAACGCAAACCTAACCCTAACCCTAACCCTAATCCTAACCCTAACCTTAAAACTAACCTTAACCCTAATCCTAACGCAAACCTAAACGTAACCGTAACCCTAACACTAACCCTAGACCTAACCCTAACCATAACTCTAACCGTAACCCTAACCCTAACGCGAAACTAACCCTAATATTAACCCTAACCCTAACCCAACCCTAACCCTAACCCTAACACTAACCCTAACGCAAACCTAACCCTAACCATAACCCTAAATCTAACCCTAAACTTAAAACTAACCTTAACCCTAACCCTAACGCAAACCTAACCCTAACCCTAACACTAACCCTAACACTAAACCTAATGCCAACACAACTCTAACCCTAACCCTAATCCTAAACCTAACCCTAAACATAACCCTAACCCTAACCCTAACCCTGAACCCTAGCCCTATCCATAACCCTAACCCTAACCCTATCCCTAATGGAAACATAACCCTAACCCTAACACTAAAACTAACGCAAACCTAACCCTAAACCTAACCCTAACCCTAACACTAACCCTAACGTAAACGTAACCGTAACCCTAACCCTAACCCTAACCCTAACCCTAAGACAAACCTAACCCTAACCCTAAACCAAACCCTAACCTTAACCCTAACGCTAACCCTAACCCTAATGCAAACCCTAACCCTAAACCTAACCCTAACCTTAAAACTAACCTTAACCCTAACCCTGACGCAAACCTAACCGTAACCCTAACCCTAACACTAACCCTAGACCTAACCCTAACCATA
This sequence comes from Rhinolophus sinicus, assembly GCF_057876585.1. Lineage (NCBI taxonomy): Eukaryota > Metazoa > Chordata > Mammalia > Chiroptera > Rhinolophidae > Rhinolophus > Rhinolophus sinicus. The sequence goes on from NC_142515.1 coordinate 70,464,584, forward strand.
ACCCTAACCGTAATCCTAACCCTAACGCAAACCTAACCCTAACATTAACCCTAACCCAAAACCAACCCTAACCCTAACCCTAACCTTAACCCTAACGCAAACCTAACCCTAACCATAACCCTAAAGCTAAACCTAAACTTAAAACTAACCTTAACCCTAACACTAACGCAAACCTAACGCTAATTCTACCTCTCACACTAACCCTAACCCTAAACCCTAACCCTAACCCTAAACCTAACCCTAAACCTAACGCAAACCTAACCGTAACCCTAACCCTAAATCCTAACCCTAACCCTAACTCTAACCCTAACCCTAACGCAAACCTAACCCTAACTCTAACCTTAAACCTAACCCTAACCTTAAAACTAACCTTAACCCTAACCCTTACGCAAACCTAACCGTAACCCTCACCCTAACACTAACCCTAGACCTAACCCTAACCATAACCCTAACCGTAACCCTAACCCTAACGCAAACCTAACCCTAACATTAACCTTAACCCTAACCCTAACCCTACCCGTAAACCTAACCCTAAATCCAAACCCTAACCCTAACCATAACCCTAACCCTAACCCTAATCCTAACCCTACCCTAACGCAAACCTAACCCTAAATCCTAACCCTAACCCTAACCCTAACCCTAACCCTAACGCAAACCTAACCCTAAACCTAACCCTAACCTAACCCTAACCCTAACGCAAACGTAACACTAACCCTAACCCTAACCCTAACCCTAACTCTAAACCTAACGCAAACCTAACACTAAATCCTAACCCTGACACTAACCCTAACCCTAACGCATACCTAACCCAAACCCTAACCCTAACGCATACCTAACCTTAACCCTAACCCTAACCCTAACCCTTACACAAGCCTATCCCTAAACCTAACCCTATCCATAAACCTAACCCTAACCCTAACCCTAACCTAACCCTAACCCTAACCCTAACCCTAACCCTAACCCTAACCCTAAGCAAACCTAACCCTAACCCTAACCCTAACCTTAACGCAAACCTCACCCTAAACTTAACGCTAACCATAAAACCCTAACGCTAACCCAAACCCTAACCCTAACCCTAACCCTAACGCAAACCCTAACCCTAAACCCTAGCCCTATCCCTAACCCTAACCATAACCGTAACCCTAACCCTAACGCAAACCTAACCCTAACCCTAACCCTAATCCTAACCCTAACCTTAAAACTAACCTTAACCCTAATCCTAACGCAAACCTAAACGTAACCGTAACCCTAACACTAACCCTAGACCTAACCCTAACCATAACTCTAACCGTAACCCTAACCCTAACGCGAAACTAACCCTAATATTAACCCTAACCCTAACCCAACCCTAACCCTAACCCTAACACTAACCCTAACGCAAACCTAACCCTAACCATAACCCTAAATCTAACCCTAAACTTAAAACTAACCTTAACCCTAACCCTAACGCAAACCTAACCCTAACCCTAACACTAACCCTAACACTAAACCTAATGCCAACACAACTCTAACCCTAACCCTAATCCTAACCCTAACCCTAAACATAACCCTAACCCTAACCCTAAACCTGAACCCTAGCCCTATCCCTAACCCTAACCCTAACCCTATCCCTAATGGAAACATAACACTAACCCTAACACTAAAACTAACGCAATCCTAACCCTAAACCTAACCCTAACCCTAACACTAACCCTAACGTAAACGTAACCGTAACCCTAACCCTAACCCTAACCCTAACCCTAAGACAAACCTAACCCTAACCCTAAACCAAAACCTAACCTTAACCCTAACGCTAACCCTAACCCTAATGCAAACCCTAACCCTAAACCTAACCCTAACCTTAAAACTAACCTTAACCCTAACCCTGACGCAAACCTAACCGTAACCCTAACCCTAACACTAACCCTAGACCTAACCCTAACCATAACCCTAACCGTAATCCTAACCCTAACGCAAACCTAACCCTAACATTAACCCTAACCCAAAACCAACCCTAACCCTAACCCTAACCTTAACCCTAACGCAAACCTAACCCTAACCATAACCCTAAAGCTAAACCTAAACTTAAAACTAACCTTAACCCTAACACTAACGCAAACCTAACGCTAATTCTAACTCTCACACTAACCCTAACCCTAAACCCTAACCCTAACCCTAAACCTAACCCTAAACCTAACGCAAACCTAACCGTAACCCTAACCCTAAATCCTAACCCTAACCCTAACTCTAACCCTAACTCTAACGCAAACCTAACCCTAACTCTAACCTTAAACCTAACCCTAACCTTAAAACTAACCTTAACCCTAACCCTGACGCAAACCTAACCGTAACCCTAACCCTAACACTAACCCTAGACCTAACCCTAACCATAACCCTAACCGTAACACTAACCCTAACGCAAACCTAACCCTAACATTAACCTTAACCCTAACCCTAACCCTACCCGTAAACCTAACCCTAAATCCAAACCCTAACCCTAACCCTAACCCTAACCCTAACCCTAACTTAAACCTAACCCTAAGCCTAACCCTAACCCAACCCCTAACCCTAACCCTAACGCAACCTAACGCTAACCCTAACCCTAACCTTAACGCAAATCTAACCCTAAACTTAACGCTAACCATAAAACACTAACGCTAACCTTAACCCTAACCCGAACCGTAACACTAACCCTAACGCAAACCTAATCCTAACTCTAACCCTTAACCTAACCCTAACCTTAAAACTAACCTTAACCCTAACCCTAACGCAAACCTAACCCTAACCCTAACGCTAACACTAACCCTAGACCTAACCCTAACCATAACCCTAACCGTAACCCTAACCCTAACGCAAACCTAACCCTAACAGTAACCCTAACCCTAACCCAACCATAACCCTAACCCTAACCCTAACCCTAACGCAAACCTAACCCTAACCCTAACCCTAAATCCTAACCCTAACCCTAACTCTAACCCTAACCCTAACGCAAACCTAACCCTAACACTAAACCTAACCCTAACCCTAACCCTAACCCTAACCCTAACCCTAACGCAAACCTAACCCTAACCCTAACCCTAACCCTAAACCTAACGAAAACCTAACCCTAAATCCTAACCATAACCCTAACCCTAACGCAAACCTAACCCTAATCCTAACCCTAACCATAACCCTAATGCAAACCTAACCCTAACCTTAACCCTAACCCTAAACCTAACGCAAACCTAACCCTAAATCCTAACCCTAACCCTAACCCTAATGCAAACCTAACCCTAAACCTAACCCTAAACCTAACCCTAACCCTAACGCAAACCTAACCCTAAACCTAACCCTAAACCTAACCTTAAACCCTAACCCTAACCCTAACTCTAACGCAAACCTAACCGTAACCCTAACGCTAACACTAACCCTAGACCTAACCCTAACCATAACCCTAACCGTAACCCTAACCTTAACGCAAACTTAACCCTAACATTAACCCTTACCCTAACCCAACCCTAACCCTAACCCTAACCCTAACGCAAACCTAACCTTAACCCTAACCCTAACCCTAACGCAAACCTAACCCTAAACCTAACCGTAATACTAACCCTAACCCTAACGCATACCTAACCCTAATACTAACCCTAACTCTAAATCTATTGCAAACCTAACCCTAAATCCTAACCCTAACACTAACCCTAACCCTTACGCATACCTAAACCTAACCCTAACCCTAACGCAAACCTAAACTTAACCCTATCCCTAACCCTAACACTAACACAAGCCTATCCCTAAACCTAACCATATCCATAAACCTAACCTTAAACCTAAACCTAACGCAACCCTAACCCTAACCCTAACCCTAACCCTAACGCAAACGTAACCCTAACCCTAACCCTAACCTTAACGCAAACCTAACCCTAAACTTAACGCTCACCCTAAAACCCTAACGCTAACCCTAACCCTAACCATGACCCTAAACCCTAGCGCTATCCCTAACCCTAACCCTAAACCTAACGCAAACCTAACCCTAACCCTAACCTTAAACCTAACCCTAACCTTAAAATTAACCTTAACCCTAACCCTGACGCAAACCTAACCGTAACCCTAACCCTAACACTAACCCTAGACCTAACCCTAACCATAACCCTAACCGTAACCCTAACCCTAACGCAACCTAACCATAACATTAACCCTAACCCTAACCCAACCCTAACCCTAACCCTAACCCTAACCCTAACGCAAACCTAACCCTAACCATAACCCTAAAGCTAAACCTAAACTTAAAACTAACCATAAACCTAACCCTAACGCAAACCTAACGCTAACCCTAACTCTCACTCTAAACCTAACCCTAAACCCTAACCCTAACCCTAACCCTAACCTTAACGCAAACCTAACCCTAAACTTAACGCTCACCATAAAACCCTAACGCTAACCCTAACCCTAACCATGACCCTAAACCCTAGCGCTATCTCTAACCCCAACCCTAACCCTAACGCAAACCTAACCCTAACCCTAACCTTAAACCTAACCCTAACCTTAAAATTAACCTTAACCCTAACCCTGACGCAAACCTAACCGTAACCCTAACCCTAACACTAACCCTAGACCTAACCCTAACCATAACCCTAACCGTAACCCTAACCCTAACGCAACCTAACCCTAACATTAACCCTAACCCTAACCCAACCCTAACCCAAACCCTAACACTAACCCTAACGCAAACCTAACCCTAACCATAACCCTAAATCTAACCCTAAACTTAAAACTAACCTTAACCCTAACCCTAACGCAAACCTAACCCTAACCCTAACACTAACCCTAACACTAAACCTAATGCCAACACAACTCTAACCCTAACCCTAATCCTAACCCTAACCCTAAACATAACCCTAACCCTAAACCTAACCCTGAACCCTAGCCCTATCCCTAACCCTAACCCTAACCCTATCCCTAATGGAAACATAACCCTAACCCTAACACTAAAACTAACGCAAACCTAACCCTAAACCTAACCCTAACCCTAACACTAACCCTAACGTAAACGTAACCGTAACCCTAACCCTAACCCTAACCCTAACCTTAACCCTAACGCTAACCCTAACCCTAATGCAAACCCTAACCCTAAACCTAACCCTAACCTTAAAACTAACCTTAACCCTAACCCTGACGCAAACCTAACCGTAACCCAACCCTAACACTAACCCTAGACCTAACCCTAACCATAATCCTAACCGTAATCCTAACCCTAACGCAAACCTAACCCTAACATTAACCCTAACCCAAAACCAACCCTAACCCTAACCCTAACCTTAACCCTAACGCAAACCTAACCCTAACCATAACCCTAAAGCTAAACCTAAACTTAAAACTAACCTTAACCCTAACACTAACGCAAACCTAACGCTAATTCTAACTCTCACACTAACCCTAACCCTAAACACTAACCCTAACCCTAAACCTAACCCTAAACCTAACGCAAACCTAACCGTAACCCTAACCCTAAATCCTAACCCTAACCCTAACTCTAACCCTAACCCTAACGCAAACCTAACCCTAACTCTAACCTTAAACCTAACCCTAACCTTAAAACTAACCTTAACCCTAACCCTGACGCAAACCTAACCGTAACCCTAACCCTAACACTAACCCTAGACCTAACCCTAACCATAACCCTAACCGTAACCCTAACCCTAACCAAACCTAACCCTAACATTAACCTTAACCCTAACCCTAACCCTACCCGTAAACCTAACCCTAAATCCAAACCCTAACCCTAACCATAACCCTAACCCTAACCCTAATCCTAACCCTACCCTAACGCAAACCTAACCCTAAATCCTAACCCTAACCCTAACCCTAACCCTAACCCTAACCCTAACCCTAACGCAAACCTAACCCTAAACCTAACCCTAACCTAACCCTAACCCTAACGCAAACGTAACACTAACCCTAACCCTAACCCTAACCCTAACACAAACCTAACCCTTACCCTAACCCTAACCCTAACCCTAACCCTAAACCTAACCCTAATCCTAACCCTAATGCAAACCTAACCCTAACACTAACCCTAACCCAAACCCTAACGCAAACGTAACCCTAAACCTAAACCTAACCCTAACCGTAACCCTAACGCAAACCTAACCCTAACCCTAACCCTAACCCTAAACCTAACCCTAACTCTAACCCTAATGGAAACATAACCCTAACCCTAACCCTAAAACTAACGCAAACCTAACCCTAAACCTAACCCTAACCCTAACACTAACCCTAACGTAAAAGTAACCGTAACCCTAACCCTAACCCTAACCCTAACCCTAAGACAAACCTAACCCTAACCCTAACCCAAACCCTAACCTTAACCCTAACGCTAAACCTAACCCTAATGCAAACCTAACCCTAACCCTAACCCTAACCCTAACCCTAATCCTAACGCAAACCTAACCCTAACCCTAAACCTAACGCAAACCTAACCAAAAATCCTAACCCTAACCCTAACCCTAATGCAAACCTAACCCTAACCCTAAACGTCACGCAAACCTAACCCTAAACCTAACCGTAACACTAACCCTAACCCTAACTCAAACCTAACCCTAACCCTAACCCTAACTCTAAACCTAACGCAAACCTAACACTAAATCCTAACCCTAACACTAACCCTAACCCTAACGCATACCTAACCCTAACCAACCCTAACGCATACCTAACCTTAACCCTAACCCTAACCCTAACCCTAACACAAGCCTATCCCTAAACCTAACCCTATCCATAAACGTAACCCTAACCCTAAACCTAACCTAACCCTAACCCTAACCCTAACCCTAACCCTAACCCTAACGCAAACCTAACCCTAACCCTAACCCTAACCTTAACGCAAACCTAACCCTAAACTTAACGCTAACCATAAAACCCTAACGTTAACCCTAACCCTAACCCTAACCCTAACCCTAACCCAAACCCTAACCCTAAACCCTAGCCCTATCCCTAACCCTAACCATAACCGTAACCCTATCCCAACGCAAACCTAACCCTAACCCTAACCCTAATCCTAACCCTAACCTTAAAACTAACCTTAACCCTAATCCTAACGCAAACCTAAACGTAACCCTAACCCTAACACTAACCCTAGACCTAACCCTAACCATAACTCTAACCGTAACCCTAACCCTAACGCAAACCTAACCCTAATATTAACCCTAACCCTAACCCAACCCTAACCCTAACCCTAACACTAACCCTAACGCAAACCTAACCCTAACCATAACCCTAAATCTAACCCTAAACTTAAAACTAACCTTAACCCTAACCCTAACGCAAACCTAACCCTAACCCTAACACTAACCCTAACACTAAACCTAATGCCAACACAACCCTAACCCTAACCCTAATCCTAACCCTAACCCTAAACATAACCCTAACCCTAACCCTAACCCTGAACCCTAGCCCTATCCCTAACCCTAACCCTAACCCTAACCCTAATGGAAACATAACCCTAACCCTAACCCTAAAACTAACGCAAACCTAACCCTAAACCTAACCCTAACCCTAACACTAACCCTAACGTAAACGTAACCATAAACCTAACCCTAACCCTAACCCTAACCCTAAGACAAACCTAACCCTAACCCTAACCCAAACCCTAACCTTAACCCTAACGCTAACCCTAACCCTAATGCAAACCTAACCCTATCCCTAACCCTAACCCTAACCCTAACCCTAACGCAAACCTAACCCTAACCCTAAACCTAACGCAAACCTAACCCTAAATCCTAACCCTAACCCTAACCCTAACGCAAACCTAACCCTAACACTAAACCTCACGCAAACCTAACCCTAAATCCTAACCCTAACCCTAACCCTAACCCTAACGCAAACCTACCCTAAACCTAACCATAACCCTAACCCTAACCCTAACGCAAACCTAACCCTAACCCTAACCCTAACCCTAACACAAACCTAAACCTAACCCTAACACTAACCCTTATGCAAACCTATCCTTAACCCTAACCCTAACCCTAACTTTAACCCTAACGCAAATCTTACCTAACCCTAACACTAACCCTAACCCTAATGCATACCTAACCCTAATCCTAACCCTAAACCTAACGCAATCCAAACCTGAACCCTAACCCTAACCCTAACAATAACCCTAACACAAGCCTATCCCTACACCTAACCCTATGCATACACCTAACACTAACCCTAACCCTAACTTAAACCTAACCCTAAGCCTAACCCTAACCCAACCCCTAACCCTAACCCTAACGCAACCTAACGCTAACCCTAACCCTAACCTTAACGCAAATCTAACCCTAAACTTAAGGCTAACCATAAAACCCTAACGCTAACCCTAACCCTAACCCTAACCGTAACCCTAACCCTAACGCAAACCTAACCCTAACTCTAACCCTTAACCAAAACCTAACCTTAAAACTAAACTTAACCCTAACCCTAACGCAAACCTAACCCTAACCCTAACGCTAACACTAACCCTAGACCTAACCCTAACCAAAACCCTAACCGTAACCCTAACCCTACCGCAAACCTAACCCTAACAGTAACCCTAACCCTAACCCAACCATAACCCTAACCCTAACCCTATCGCAAACCTAACCCTAACCCTAACCCTAACCCTAACGCAAACCTAACCCTACACCTAACCGCAACACTAACCCTAACCCTAAGGCAAACCTAACCCTAACCCTAACCCTAACTCTAAACCTAACGCAAACCTAACCCTAAATCCCAACCCTAAAACTAACCCTAACCCTAACGCATACCTAACCCTAACCCTAACCCTAACGCAACCTAAATTTAACCCTATCCCTAACCCTAATTCTAACACAAGCCTATCCCTAAAACTAACCCTATCCATAAACCTAACCATAACCCTAAACCTAACCTAACCCTAACCCTAACACTAACCCTAACCCTAACGCAAACCTAACCCTAACCCTAACCCTAACCTTAACGCAAACCTAAACCTAAACTTAACGCTAACCCTAAAACCCTAACGCTAACCCTAACCCTAACCCTAAACCCTAGCGCTATCCCTAACCCTAACCCTAACCGTAACCCTAACCCGAACGCAAACCTAACCCTAACCCTAAACCTAAACCTAACCCTAACCTTAAACCTAACCTTAACCCTAACCCTGACGCAAACCTAACCGTAACCCTAACCCAAACACTAACCCTAGACCTAACCCTAATCATAACGCTAACCATAATCCTAACCCTAACGCAAACCTAACCCTAACATTAACCCTAACCCAAACCCAACCCTAACCCTAACCCTAACCTTAACCCTAACGCAAACCTAACCCTAACCATAACCCTAAAGCTAAACCTAAACTTAAAACTAACCTTAACCCTAACACTAACGCAAACATAACGCTAATTCTAACTCTCACTCTAACCCTAACCCTAAAACCTAAACCTAACCCTAAACCTAACCCTAATCCTAACGCAAACCTAACCCTAACCCTAACCCTAACCTTAACGCAAACCTAACCCTAAAATTAACGCTAACCATAAAATCCTAACGCTAACCCTAACCCTAACCATAACCCTAACCCAAACCCTAACCCTAAACCTTGCCCTATCCCTAACCCTAACCATAACCGTAACCCTAACCCTAACGCAAACCTAACCCTAACCCTAACCCTAATCCTAACCCTAACCTTAAAACTAACCTTAACGCTAATCCTAACGCAAACCTAACCCTAACCCTAACACTAACCCTAACACTAAACCTAACGCCAACCTAACTCTAACCCTAACCCTAATTCTAACCCTAAACCTAAACATAACCCTAACCCTAACCCTAACCCTAAACCCTAGCCCTATCCCTAACCCTAACCCTAACCCTAACCCTAATGGAAACATAACCCTAACCCTAACCCTAAAACTAACGCAAACCTAACCCTAAACCTAACCATAACCCTAACCCTAACCCTAACGCAAACCTAACCCTAACCCTAACCCTAACCCTAACACAAACCTTACCCTAACCCTAAAGCTAACCCTAAACTTAAAACTAACCTTAACCCGAACCCTAACGCAAACCTAACCATAACCCTAACACTAACCCTAACACTAAACCTAACGCCAACCTAACACTAACCCTAACCCTAACCTTAACACAAACCTAACCCTAACCCTAGCACTAACCCTTATGCAAACCTATCCTTAACCCTAACCGTAACCCTAACTTTAACCCTAACGCAAATCTTACCTAACCCTAACCCTAACCCTAAACCTAACGCAATCCAAACCTGAACCCTAACCCTAACCCTAACAATAACCCTAACACAAGCCTATCCCTACACCTAACCCTATGCATACACCTAACCCTAACCCTAACCCTAACTTAAACCTAACCCTAAGCCTAACGCTAACCCAACCCCTAACCCTAACCCTAACGCAACCTAACGCTAACCCTAACCCTAACCTTAACGCAAATCTAACCCTAAACTTAACGCGAACCATAAAACCCTAACGCTAACCCTAACCATAACCCTAACCGTAACCCTAACCCTAACGCAAACCTAACCCTAACTCTAACCCTTAACCTAACCCTAACCTTAAAACTAACCTTAACCCTAACCCTAACGCAAAACTAACCCTAACCCTAACGTTAACACTAACCCTAGACCTAACCCTAACCATAACTTTAACCGTAACCCTAACCCTAACGCAAACCTAACACTAACAGTAACCCTAACCCTAACCCAACACTAACCCTAACCCTAACCCTTTCGCAAACCTAACCCTAACCCTAACCCTAACCCTAACGCAAACCTAACCCTAAACCTAACCGCAACACTAACCCTAACCCTAACGCAAACCTAACCCTAACCCTAACACTAACTCTAAACGTAACGCAAACCTAACCCTAAATCCTAACCCTAAAACTAACCCTAACCCTAACGCATACCTAACCATAACCCTAACCCTAACGCAACCTAAACTTAACCCTATCCCTAACCCTAACCCTAACACAAGCCTATTCCTAAAACTAACCCTATCCATAAACCTAACCCTAACCCTAAACCTAACCTAACCCTAACCCTAACCCTAACACTAACCCTAACCCTAACGCAAACCAAACCCTAACCCTGACCCTAACCTTAACGCAAACCTAAACTTAAACTTAACGCTAACCCTAAAACCCTAACACTAACCCTAACCCTAACCCTATACCCTAGCGCTATCCCTAACCCTAACCCTAACCGTAACCCTAACCCGAACGCAAACCTAACCCTAATCCTAACCCTAAACATAACCCTAACCTTAAAACTAACCTTAACCCTAACCCTGACGCAAACCTAACCGTAACCCTAACCCTAACACTAACCCTAGACCTAATTCTAACCATAACCCTAACCGTAATCCTAACCCCAACGCAAACCTAACCCTAACATTAACCCTAACCCAAAACCAACCCTAACCCTAACCCTAACCTTAACCCTAACGCAAACCTAATCCTAACCATAACCCTAAAGGTAAACCTAAACTTAAAACTAACCTTAACCCTAACACTAACGCAAACCTAACGGTAATTCTAACTCTCACACTAACCCTAACCCTAAACCCTAACCCTAACCCTAACCCTAACCCAAACCTAACGCAAACCTAACCGTAACCCTAACCCTAAATCCTAACCCTAACCCTAACTCTAACCCTAACCCTAACGCAAACCTAACCCTAACTCTAACCTTAAACCTAACCCTAACCTTAAAACTAACCTTAACCCTAACCCTGACGCAAACTTAACCGTAACCCTAACCCTAACACTAACCCTAGAACTAACCCTAACCATAACCCTAACCGTAACCCTAACCCTAACGCAAACCTAACCCTAACATTAACCTTAACCCTAACCCTAACCCTACCCGTAAACCTAACCCTAAATCCAAACCCTAACCCTAACCATAACCCTAACCCTAACCCTAATCCTAACCCTACCCTAACGCAAATCTAACCCTAAATCCTAACCCTAACCCTAACCCTAACCCTAACCCTAACGCAACCTAAACTTAACCCTATCCCAACCCTAACCCTAACACAAGCCTATCCCTAAAACTAACCCTATCCATAAACCTAAACCTAACCCTAAACCTAACCTAACCCTAACCCTAACCCTAACCCTAACCCTAACCCTAATGGAAACATAACCCTAACCCTAACCCTAAAACTAACGCAAACCTAACCCTAAAACTAACCCTAACCCTAACACTAACCCTAACGTAAACGTAACCGTAACCCTAACCCTAACCCTAACCCTAACCCTAACCCTAAGACAAACCTAACCCTAACCCTAACCCAAACCCTAACCTTAACCCTAACGCTAACGCTAACCCTAATGCAAACCTAACCCTATCCCTAACCATAACCCTAACCCTAACCCTAACGCAAACCTAACCCTAACCCTAAACCTAACGCAAACCTAACCCTAAATCCTAACCCTAACCCTAACCCTAACGCAAACCTAACCCTAACCCTAAACCTAACGCAAACCTAACCCTAAACCTAACCGTAACCCTAACCCTAACCCTAACGCAAACCTAACCCTAACCCGAACCCTAACCCTAACACAAACCTAACCCTAACCCTAACACTAACCCTTATGCAAACCTATCCTTAACCCTAACCCTAACCCTAACTTTAACCCTAACGCAAATCTTACCTAACCCTAACACTAACCCAAACCCTAACGCATACCTAACCCTAACCCTAACCCTAACCCTAACGCAATCCAAATCTGAACCCTAACCCTAACCCTAACAATAACCCTAACACAAGCCTATCCCTACACCTAACCCTATGCATAAACCTAACCCTAACCCTAACCCTAACTTAAACCTAACCCTAAGCCTAACCCTAACCCAACCCCTAACCCTAACCTTAACGCAACCTAACGCTAACCCTAACCCTAACCTTAACGCAAATCTAACCCTAAACTTAACGCTAACCATAAAACCCTAACGCTAACCCTAACCCTAACCTTAACCCTAAACCCTAGCCCTATCCCTAAACCTAACCCTAACCCTAACCCTTAACCTAACCCTAACCTTAAAACTAACCTTAACCCTAACCCTAACGCAAACCTAACCCTAACTCTAACCCTAAACCTAACCCTAACCTTAAAACTAACCTTAACCCTAACCCTAACGCAAACCTAACCCTAACCCTAACCCTAACCCTAACGCAAACCTAACCCTAAACCTAACCGCAACACTAACCCTAACCCTAACGCAAACCTAACCCTAACCCTAACCCTAACTATAAACCTAACGCAAACCTAACCCTAAATCCTAACGCTAAAACTAACCCTAACCCTAACGCATACCTAACCCTGACCCTAACCCTAACGCAACCTAAACTTAACCCTATCCCTAACCCTAACCCTAACACAAGCCTATCCCTAAAACTAACCCTATCCATAAACCTAAACCTAACCCTAAACCTAACCTAACCCTAACCCTAACACTAACCCTAACCCTAACGCAAACCTAACCCTAAACCTAACCTTAACGCAAACCTAAACCTAAACTTAATGCTAACCCTAAAACCCTAACGCTAACCCTAACCCTAACCCTAAACCCCAGCGCTATCCCTAACCCTAACCCTAACCGTAACCCTAACCCGAACGCAAACCTAACCCTAACCCTAACCCTAAACCTAACCCTAACCTTAAACCTAACCTTAACCCTAACCCTGATGCAAACCTAACCGTAACCCTAACCCTAACACTAACCCTAGACCTAACCCTAACCATAACCCTAACCGTAATCCTAACCCTAACGCAAACCTAACCCTAACATTAACCCTAACCCAAACCCAACCCTAACCCTAACCCTAACCTTAACCCTAACGCAAACCTAACACTAACCATAACCCTAAAGCTAAACCTAAACTTATAACTAACCTTAACCCTAACACTAACGCAAACCTAACGCTGATTCTAACTCTCACTCTAACCCTAACCCTAAACCCTAACCCTAACCCTAAACCTAACCCTAAACCTAACGCAAACCTAACCGTAACCCTAACCCTAAATCCTAACCCTAACCCTAACTCTAACCCTAACCCTAACGCAAACCTAACCCTAACACTAAACCTAACCCTAAACGTAACCCTAACCCTAACCGTAACCCTAACCCTAACGCAAACCTAAACCCTAACCCTAACCCTAACACTAAACCTAACGCAAACCTAACCCTAAATCCTAACCCTAACCCTAACCCTAACGCAAACCTAACCCTAATCCTAACCCTAACCATAACCCTAACGCAAACCTAACCCTAACCTTAACCCTAACCCTAAACCTAACGCAAACCTAACCCTAAATCCTAACCCTAACCCTAACCCTAATGCAAACCTAACCCTAAACCTAACCCTAACCCTAACCCTAACGCAAACCTAACCCTAAACCTAACCAAAACCCTAAACTTAAACCCTAACACTAACCCTAACCCTAACGCAAACCTAACCGTAACCCTAACGCTAACACTAACCCTAGACCTAAGCCTAACCATAACCCTAACCGTAACCCTAAACTTAACGCAAACCTAACCCTAACATTAACCCTAACCCTAACCCAACCCTAACCCTAACCCTAACCCTAACGCAAACCTAACCTTAACCCTAACCCTAACCCTAACGCAAACCTAACCCTAAACCTAACCGTAATACGAACCCTAAACCTAACGCATACCTAACCCTAATCCTAACCCTAACTCTAAATCTACTGCAAACCTAAGCCTAAATCCTAACCCTAACACTAACTCTAACCCTTACGCATACCTAACCCTAACCCTAACCCTAACGCAAACCTAAACTTAACCCTATCCCTAACCCTAACACTAACACAAGCCTATCCCTAAACCTATCCCTATCCATAAACCTAACCTTAACCCTAAACCTAACCTAACCCTAACCCTAACCCTAACCCTAACCCTAACGCAAACGTAACCCTAACCCTAACCCTAACCTTAAAGCAAACCTAACCCTAAACTTAACGCTCACCCTAAAACCCTAACGCTAACCCTAACCCTAACCATGACCCTAAACCCTAGCGCTATCCCTAACCCTAACCCTAAAGCAAACCTAACCCTAACCCTAACCTTAAACCTAACCCTAACGTTAAAATTAACCTTAACCCTAACCCTGACGCAAAACTAACCGTAAACCTAACCCTAACACTAACCCTAGACCTAACCCTAACCATAACCGTAACCGTAACCCTAACCCTAACGCAACCTAAGCCTAAAATTAACCCTAACCCTAACCCAACCCTAAACCTAACCCTAACCCTAACCCTCACGCAAACCTAAACCTAACCATAAACCTAAAGCTAAACCTAAACTTAAAACTAACCATAACCCTAACCCTAACGCAAACCTAACGCTAACCCTAACTCTCACTCTAACCCTAACCCTAAACCCTAACCCTAACCCTAACCCTATCCTTAAACCCTAACCCTAACCCTAACCCTAACCCTAACGCAAACCTACCCGTAAACCTAACCCTAAATCCTATCCCTAACCCTAACCATAAACCTAACCCTAACCCTAACGCAAACCTAATCCTAAACTTAACGCTAACCCTAAAACCCTAACGCTAACCCTAACCCTATCCCTAACCCAAATACAAACCTAACCCTAAAACACTAACGCTAACCCTAACCCTAACCGCAACCCTAATACAAACCTAACCCTAAACATAACCCTAACCTTAACCCTAACCCTAAACCCTAGCCCTATCCCTAAACCTAACCCTAACCCTAACCCTAATGGAAACATAACCCTAACCCTAACCCTAAAACTAACGCAAACCTAAACCTAAACCTAACCCTAACCCTAACACTAACCCTAACGTAAACGTAACAATAACCCAAACCCTAACACTAACCCTAACCCTAACCCTAAGACAAACCTAACCCTAACCCTAACCAAAACCCTAACCTTAACCCTAACGCTAACCCTAACCCTAATGCAAACCTAACCCTAACCCTAACCCTAACCCTAACCCTAACGCAAACCTAACCCTAACCCTAAACTTAACGCAAACCTAACCCTAAATCCTAACCCTAACCCTAACCCTAACCCTAACGCAAACCTAACCCTAACCCTAAATTCACGCATACCTAACCCTAAACCTAACGGTAACACTAACCCTAACCCTAACGCAAACCTAACCCTAACACTAACCCTAACTCTAAACCTAACGCAAACCTAACACTAAATCCTAACCCTAACACTAACCCTAACCCTAACGCATACCTAACCCTAACCCTAACCCTAACGCATACCTAACCCTAACCCTAACCCTAACACTAACACAAGCCTATCCCTAAACCTATCCCTATCCATAAACCTATCCCTAACCCTAACCCTAACCTAACCCTAACCCTAACCCTAACCCTAACCCTAACCCTAATGCAAACCTAACCCTAACCCTAACCTTAACGCAAACCTAACACTAAACTTAACGCTATCCATAAAACCCTAACGCTAACCCTAACCCTAACCCTAACCCTAACCCTAACCCAAACCCTAACCCTAAACCTAGCCCTATCCCTAACCCTAACCATAACCGTAACCCTAACCCTAACGCAAACCTAACCCTAACCCTAACCCTAATCCTAACCCTAACCTTAAAACTAACCTTAACCCTAATCCTAACGCAAACCTAACCGTAACCCTAACCCTAACACTAACCCTAGACCTAACCCTAACTATGCCGCTAACCGTAACCCTAACCCTAACGCAAACCTAACCCTAACATTAACCCTAACCCTAACCCAAGCCTAACCCTAACCCTAACACTAACCCTAACGCAACCTAACCCTAACCATAACCCTAAAGCTAACCCTAAACTTAAAACTAACCTTAACCCTAACCCTAACGCAAACCTAACCCTAACCCTAACACTAACCCTAACACTAAACCTAACGCCAACCTAACCCTAACCCTAACCCTAATCCTAACCCTAACCCTAAACATAACCCTAACCCTAACCCTAACCCTAAACCCGAGCCCTATCCCTAACCCTAACCCTAACCCTAACCCTAACCCTAATGGAAACATAACCCTAACCCTAACCCTAAAACTAACGCAAACCTAACCCTAAACCTAACCCTAACCCTAACACTAACCCTAACGTAAACGTAACCGTAACCCTAACCCTAACCCTAACCCTAACCCTAAGACAAACCTAACCCTAACCCTAACCCAAACCCTAACCTTAACCCTAACGCTAACGCTAACCCTAATGCAAACCTAACCCTATCCCTAACCCTAACCCTAACCCTAACCCTAACGCAAACCTAACTCTAACCCTAAACCTAACGCAAACCTAACCCTAAATCCTAACCCGAACCCTAACCCTAACGCAAACCTAACCCTAACCCTAAACCTCACGCAAACCAATCCCTAAATCCTAACCCTAACCCTAACCCTAACCCTAACGCAAACCTAACCCTAAACCTAACCGTAACCCTAACCCTAACCCTAACGCAAACCTAACCCTAACCCTAACCCTAACCCTAACACAAACCTAACCCTAACCCTAACACTAACCCTTATGCAAACCTATCCTTAACCCTAACCCTAACCCTAACTTTAACCCTAACGCAAATCTTACCTAACCCTAACACTAACCCTAACCCTAACGCATACCTAACCCTAACCCTAACCCTAACCCTAACGCAATCCAAATCTGAACCCTAACCCTAACCCTAACAATAACCCTAACACAAGCCTATCCCTACACCTAACCCTATGCATAAACCTAACCCTAACCCTAACGCTAACTTAAATCAAACCATAAGCCTAACCCTAACCCAACCCCTAACCCTAACCCTAACGCAACCTAACGCTAACCCTAACCCTAACCTTAACGCAAATCTAACCCTAAACTTAACGCTAACCATAAAACCCTAACGCTAACCCTAACCCTAACCCTAACCCTAAACCCTAGCCCTATCCCTAAACCTAACCCTAACTCTAACCCTTAACCTAACCCTAACCTTAAAACTAACCTTAACACTAACCCTAACGCAAACCTAACCCTAACTCTAACCCTAAACCTAACCCTAACCTTAAAACTAATCTTAACCCTAACCCTAACGCAAACCTAACCCTAACCCTAACCCTAACCCTAACGCAAACCTAACCCTAAACCTAACCGCAACACTAACCCTAACCCTAACGCAAACCTAACCCTAACCCTAACCCTAAACCTAACGCAAACCTAACCCTAAATCCTAACGCTAAAACTAACCCTAACCCTAACGCATACCTAACCCTGACCCTAACCCTAACGCAACCTAAACTTAACCCTATCCCTAACCCTAACCCTAACACAAGCCTATCCCTAAAACTAACCCTATCCATAAACCTAAACCTAACCCTAAACCTAACCTAACCCTAACTCTAACACTAACCCTAACCCTAACGCAAACCTAACCCTAACCCTAACCTTAACGCAAACCTAAACCTAAACTTAACGCTAACCCTAAAACCCTAAGGCTAACCCTAACCCTAACGCTAAAACCTAGCGCTATCCCTAACCCTAACCCTAACCGTAACCCTAACCCGAACGCAAACCTAACCCTAACCCTAACCCTAAACCTAACCCTAACCTTAAAACTAACCTTAACCCTAAACCTGACGCAAACCTAACCGTAACCCTAACCCTAACCCTAACACTAACCCTAGACCTAACCCTAACCATAACCCTAACCGTAATCCTATCCCTAACGCAAACCTAACCCTAACATTAACCCTAAACAAAACCCAACCCTAACCCTAACCCTAACCTTAACCCTAACGCAAACCTACCCTAACCATAACCCTAAAGCTAAACCTAAACTTAAAACTAACCTTAACCCTAACACTAACGCAAACCTAACGCTAATTCTAACTCTCACTCTAACCCTAACCCTAAACCCTAACACTAACCTAACCCTAACCCTAACCCTAAACCCTAACCCTAACCCTAAACCTAACCCTATCCCTAACCCTAACCCTAACCCTAACCCTAACGCAAACCTAACCCTAACCCTAAACCTAACGCAAACCTAACCGTAACCCTAAACCTAAATCCTAACCCTAACCCTAACTCTAACCCTAAACCTAACGCAAACCTAACCCTAACACTAAACCTAACCCTATCCCTAACCCTAACCCTAACCCTAACCCTAACGCAAACCTAACTCTAACCCTAACCCTAACCCTAAACCTAACGCAAACCTAACCCTAAATACTAACCCTAACCCTAACCCTAACGCAAACCTAACCCTAACCTTAACCCTAACCCTAAACCTAACGCAAACCTAACCTTAAACCTAACCCTAACCTTAAAATTAACCTTAACCCTAACCCTGACGCAAACCTAACCGTAACGCTAAACCTAACACTAACCTTAGAACTAACCCTAACCATAACCCTAACCGTAACCCTAACCCTAACGCAACCTAACCCTAACATTAACCCTAACACTAACCCAACCCTAACCCTAACCCTAACCCTAACGCAAACCTAACCCTAACCATAAGCCTAAAGCTAAACCTAAACTTAAAACTAACCATAACCCTAACCCTAACGCAAACCAAACGCTAACCCTAACTCTCACTCTAACCCTAACCCTAAACCCTAAACCTAACCCTAACCCTATCCTTAAACCCTAACCGTAACCCTAACCCTAACCCTAACGCAAACATACCCGTAAACCTAACTCTAAATCCTAACCCTAACCCTAACCATAACCCTAACCCTAACCCTAACGCAAACCTAATCCTAAACTTAACGCTAACCCTAAAACCCTAACGCTAACCCTAACCCTAACCCTAACCCAAATACAAACCTAACCCTAAAACCCTAACGCTAACCCTCACCCTAATCGTAACCCTAATACAAACCTAACCCTAAACATAACCCTAACCCTAAACCTAACCCTAAACCCTAGCCCTAACCTTAATGGAAACGTAACCCTAACCCTAACCCTAAAACTAACGCAAACCTAACCCTAAACCTAACCCTAACCCTAACACTAACCCTAACGTAAACGTAACCGTAACCCTAACCCAAACCCTAACCCTAACCCTAAGACAAACCTAACCCTAACCCTAACCCTAACCCTAACCTAACCCTAACCCTAACCCTAACCCTAACCCTAACCCTAACGCAAACCTAACCCTAACCCTAAACCTAACGCAAACCTAACACTAAATCCTAACCCTAACCATAACCCTAACCCTAACGCAAACCTAAACCTAACCCTAAACCTCACGCAAACCTAACCCTAAATCCTAACCCTATCCCTAACCCTAACCCTGACCCTAACGCAAACCTAACCCTAAACCTAACCCTAACCTTACCCTAACCCTAACGCAAACCTAACCATAACCCTAACCCTAACCCTAACACAAACAAAACCCTAACCCTAACACTAACCCTAATGCAAACCTTCCTTAACCCTAACCCTAACCCTAACTTTAACCATAACGCAAATCTTACCTAACCCTAACTCTAACCCTAACCCGAGCGCATACCTAACACTAACACTAACCCTAACCCTAACGCAATCCAAACCTGAACCCTAACCCTATCCCTAACCATAACCCTAACACAAGCCTATCCCTAAACCTAACCCTATGCATAAACCTAACCCTAACCCTAACCCTAACTTAAACCTAACCCTAAGCCTAACCCTAACCCTACCCCTAACCCTAACCCTAACGCAACCTAACGCTAACCCTAACCCTAACCTTAACGCAAACCTAACCCTAACCCTAACGCTAACACTAACCCTAGACCTAACCCTAACCATAACCCTAACCGTAACCCTAACCCTAACGCAAACCTAACCCTAACATTAACCCTAACCCTAACCTAACCCTAACCCTAACCCTATCGCAAACCTAACCCTAACCCTAACCCTAACCCTAACGCAAACCTAACCCTACACCTAAGCGCAACACTAACCCTAACCCTAACGCATACCTAACCCTAACCCTAACCCTAACGCAACCTAAACTTAACCCTATCCCTAACCCTAAACCTAACACAAGCCTATCCCTAAAACTAACCCTATCCATAAACCTAACCCTAACCCTAAACCTAACCTAACCCTAACCCTAACACTAACCCTAACCCTAACGCAAACCTAACCCTAACCCTAACCCTAACCTTAACGCAAACATAAACCTAAACTTAACGCTAACCCTAAAACCCTAACGCTAACCCTAACCCAACCCTAACCCTAACTCTAACCCTAACCCTAACGCAAACCTAACGCTAACTCTAACTCTCACTCTAACCCTAACCCTAAACCCTAACCCTAACCTAACCCTAACCCTAACCCTAAACCCTAACCCTAACCCTAAACCTAACGCAAACCTAACCCTAAATCCTAACCCTAACCCTAACCCTAACGCAAACCTAACCTTAACCCTAACCCTAACCCTAACGCAAACCTAACCCTAAACCTAACAGTAATACTAACACTAACCCTAACGCATACCTAACCCTAATCCTAACCCTAACTCTAAATCTATTGCAAACCTAACCCTAAATCCTAACCCTAACACTAACCCTAACCCTTACGCATACCTAACCCTAACCCTTACCCTAACGCAAACCTAAACTTAACCCTATCCCTAACCCTAACACTAACACAAGCCTATCCCTAAACCTAACCCTATCCATAAACCTATCCTTAACCCTAAACCTAACCTAACCCTAACCCTAACCCTAACCCTAACCCTAACGCAAACCTAACCGTAACCCTAAACCTAACCTTAACGCAAACCTAACCCTAAACTTAACGCTCACCCTAAAACCCTAACGCTAACCCTAACCCTAACCATGACCCTAAACCCTAGCGCTATCCCTAATCCTAACCCTAACCCTAACGCAAACCTAACCCTAACCCTAACTTTAAACCTAACCCTAACCTTAAAACTAACCTTAACCCTAACCCTGACGCAACCTAACCGTAACCCTAACCCTAACACTAACCCTAGACCTAACCCTAACCTTAACCCTAACCGTGACCCTAACCCTAACGCAAACCTAACCCTAACATTAACCCTAACCCTAACCCTAACCCTACCCGTAAACCTAACTCTAAATCCAAACCCTAATCCTAACCATAACTCTAACCCTAACCCTAATCCTAACCCTACCCTAACGCAAAACTAACCCTAAATCCTAACCCTAACCCTAACCCTAACGCAAACCTAACCCTAAACATAACCCTAACCTAACCCTAACCCTAACGCTAAAGTAACCCTAACCCTAACCCTAACCCTAACCCTAACACAAACCTAACCCTAACCCTAACCCTAACCCTAACCCTAAACCTAACCCTAATGCAAACCTAACCCTAACACTAACCCTAATCCAAACCCTAACGCAAACGTAACCCTAAACCTAAACCTAACCCTAACCGTAACCCTAACGCAAACCTAACCCTAACCCTAAACCTAACCCTAAACCTAACCCTAACCCTAACCCTAACCCTAACCCTAACACTAACACTAACCCTAATCCCTAACCATAACCCTAACCCTAACGCAAAACTAACCGTAACCATAACCCTAACCCTAACCTTAAACCTAACCTTAACACTGACCCTAACCAAAACCTAACCTAACCCTATCCCTAACCTTAACCCTGACGCAAACGTAACCCTAACCCTTACCCTAACACTAACCCTAACGCAAACCTAACCCTAAACCTAACCCTAACCCTAACCTTAACCCTAACGCAAACCTAACCCTAACCCTAAACCTAACCCTAACCCTAACCCTAACCCTAACCCTAACCCTAACGCAAACATAACCCTAACCCAAAACCTAACCCTAACCCTAACCCTAACCCAAAGCCGAACCCTAACGCAAACCAAACCCTAACCCTAACCTTAACCCTAACCCTAACGCAAACCTAACCCTAACCCTAACCCTAAACCTAACCCTAACCATAACCCTAACGCAAACCTAACCGTAACCCTAACCCTAACACTAACCATAAACCTAAACTTAACCTTAACCCTAACGAAAACCTAAGCATAAACCTAACCCTAATCATAACCCTAATGCTAACCTAAACCTAACGCTAACCCTAACCATAACCCTAACGCATACCTAAACCTGAACCTAACCCTAACCTTAACCCTAACGCAAACCTTACCCTAACCCTAACCCTAACCCTAACCCTAACCTAACCTAAACTTAATCCAAACCCTAACCCAAACCCTAACCCTAACCCTAACCCACACCCTAACTTTAACGCATACCTAAC
Organism: Rhinolophus sinicus; assembly: GCF_057876585.1. Lineage (NCBI taxonomy): Eukaryota > Metazoa > Chordata > Mammalia > Chiroptera > Rhinolophidae > Rhinolophus > Rhinolophus sinicus. The sequence goes on from NC_142515.1 coordinate 70,487,862, forward strand.
CCTACCCCTAACCCTAAATCTAACCCTAACGCGACTCTAACCCTAACCCTAACCCTAAACGTAACCCTAAACCTAACGTAAACCTAACCCAAACCCTAACACTAACACTAACCCTAACCCTAACCCTAACTCTAACCCTAACCCTAACCCTAACCCTAACGCAAACCTAACCCTAACCCTAACCCTAAACTTAACACTAACCCTAACGCAAACCTAACCCTAACCATAACTCTCACTCTAACACTAACACTAAACCCTAACCCTAACGCATACCTAACCATAACCATAACCCTAACCCTAAACTTAAACATAAACTTAACCCTAACCCTAACGAAAAGCTAACCCTAACCCTAACCCTAACCCTAACCCTAACGCAAACCAAACCTAACCCTAACCTTAAGCCTAACGCAATCCTAACCCTAAACCTAACCATAACCCTAACCGTAACCCTAACGCAAACCTAACCCTAATCCTAACCCTAACTCTAAACCTAACGCAAACCTAACCCTAAATCCTACCCCTAACACTCACCCTAACCCTAACGCATACCTAACCCTAACCCAACCCTAACGCAAACCTAAATTTAAACCTATCCCTAACCCTAACCCTAACACAAGCCTAACCCTAAACCTTACCCTATCCATAAACGTAACCCTAACCCTAAACCTAACCTAACCCTAACCCTAACCCTAACCCTAACGCAAACCTAATCCTAAACTTAACGCTAACCCTAAAACCCTAACGCTAACCCTAACCCTAACCCTAACCCAAATACAAACCTAAACCTAAAACCCTAACGCTAACTCTAACCCTAACCCTAACCCTAATACAAACCTAACCCTAACCCTAACCCTAACCTTAACCCTAACGCAAATCTTACCCTAACCCTAACACTAACCCTATACCCGAACGCACACCTAACCCTAACCCTAACCCTAACGCAAACCTAACCTGAACCCTTACCCTAATCCTAACCCTAACCCTAACACAGCCTATCCCTAAACCTAACCCTATCCATAAACCTAACCGTAACCCCAACCCTAATTTAACCCTAGACCTAACCCTAACCCTAACCCTAACCCTAAGCCTAACCCTAACGCAAACCTAACCCTAACCCTATCCCTAAAGCTAAACCTAAACTTAAAACTAACCTTAACCCTAACACTAACGCAAACCTAACCCTAAACCTAACTCTCACTCTAACCCTAACCCTAAACCCTCACCCTAACCCTAACCCTAACCCTAACACAAACCTAACCCTAACCCTAACCTTAAACATAAACTTAACGCTAACCCCAAAGAAAACCTAACCCTAACCCTAACCCTAACCCTAACCCTAACCCTAACGCAAACCTAAGCCTAAACTTAACAGTAATACTAACCCTAACCCTAACGCATACCTAACCCTAATCCTAACCCTAACTCTAAATCTATTGCAAACCTAACCCTAAATCCTAACCCTAACACTAACCCTAACCCTTACGCATACCTAACCCTAACCCTTACACTAACGCAAACCTAAACTTAACCCTATCCCTAACCCTAACACTAACACAAGCCTATCCCTAAACCTAACCCTATCCACAAACCTATCCTTAACCCTAAACCTAACCTAACCCTAACCCTAACCCTAACCCTAACCCTAACGCAAACCGAACCGTAACCCTAACCCTAACCTTAACGCAAACCTAACCCTAAACCTAACTCTCACTCTAACCCTAACCCTAAACCCTCACCCTAACCCTAACCCTAAACCTAACGCAAACCTAACCCTAACCCTAACCTTAAACATAAACTTAACGCTAACCCTAAAGAAAACCTAACCCTAACCCTAACCCTAACCCTAACCCTAACCCTAACGCAAACCTAACCCTAAACCTAACAGTAATACTAACCCTAACCCTAACGCATACCTAACCCTAATCCTAACCCTAACTCTAAATCTATTGCAAACCTAACCCTAAATCCTAACCCTAACACTAACCCTAACCCTTACGCATACCTAACCCTAACCCTTACACTAACGCAAACCTAAACTTAACCCTATCCCTAACCCTAAAACTAACACAAGCCTATCCCTAAACCTAACCCTATCCACAAACCTATCCTTAACCCTAAACCTAACCTAACCCTAACCCTAACCCTAACCCTAACCCTAACGCAAACCGAACCGTAACCCTAACCCTAACCTTAACGCAAACCTAACCCTAAACTTAACGCTCACCCTAAAACCCTAACGCTAACCCTAACCCTAACCATGACCCTACACCCTAGCGCTATCCCTAACCCTAACCCTAACCCTAACGCAAACATAACCCTAAACCTAACCTTAAACCTAACCCTAATCTTAAAACAAACCTTAACCCTAACCCTGACGCAAACCTAACCGTAACCCTAACCCTAACACTAACCCTAGACCTAACCCTAAACTTAACCCTAACCGTGACCCTAACCCTAACGCAAAAATAACCCTAACATTAACCCTAACCCTAACCCTAAACCTACCCGTAAACCTAACCCTAAATTCAAACCCTAACCCTAACCATAACTCTAACCCTAACCCTAATCCTAACCCTACCCTAACGCAAACCTAACCCTAAATCCTAACCCTAACCCTAACCCTAACGCAAACCTAACCCTAAACATAACCCTAACCTAACCCCTAACCCTAACGCAAACGGAACCCTAACCCTAACCCTAACCCTAACCCTAACACAAACCTAACCCTAACCCTAACCCTAACCCTAACCCTAAACCTAACCCTAATGCAAACCTAACCCTAACACTAACCCTAACCCAAACCCTAACGCAAACGTAACCCTAAACCTAAACCTAACCCTAACCGTAACCCTAACGCAAACCTAACCCTAACCCAAACCTAACCCTAAACCTAACCCTAACCCTAACCCTAATCCTAACCCTAACCCTAACACTAACCCTAACCCTAATCCCTAACCCTAACCCTAACCCTAACGCAAAACTAACCGTAACCATAACCCTAACCCTAACCTTAAACCTAACCTTAACACTGACCCTAACGAAAACCTAACCTAACCCTATCCCTAACCTTAACCCTGACGCAAACGTAACCCTAACCCTTACCCTAACACTAACCCTAACGCAAACCTAACCCTAAACCTAACCCTAACCCTAACCTTAACCCTAACGCAAACCTAACCCTAACCCTAACCCTAACCCTACACCTAACCCTAACCCTAACCCTAACCCTAACGCAAACATAACCCTAACCCAAAACCTAACCCTAACCCTAACCCTAACCCAAAGCCGAACCCTAACGCAAACCAAACCCTAACCCTAACCTTAACCCTAACCCTAACGCAAACCTAACCCTAACCCTAACCCTAAACCTAACCCTAACCATAACCCTAACGCAAACCTAACCGTAACCCTAACCCTAACACTAACCATAAACCTAAACTTAACCTTAACCCTAACGAAAACCTAACCATAAACCTAACCCTAACCATAACCCTAATGCTAACCTAAACCTAACGCTAACCCTAACCATAACCCTAACGCATACCTAAACCTGAACGTAACCCTAACCTTAACCCTAACGCAAACCTTACCCTAACCCTAACCCTAACCCTAACCCTAACCTAACCTAAACTTAATCCAAACCCTAACCCAAACCCTAACCCTAACCCTAACCCAAACCCTAACCTTAACGCATACCTAACCCTACCCCTAACCCTAAATCTAACCCTAACGCGACTCTAACCCTAACCCTAACCCTAAACCTAACCCTAAACCTAACGTAAACCTAACCCAAACCCTAACACTAACACTAACCCTAACCCTAACCCTAACTCTAACCCTAACCCTAACCCTAACCCTAACGCAAACCTAACCCTAACCCTAACCCTAAACTTAACCCTAACCCTAACGCAAACCTAACCCTAACCCTAACTCTCACTCTAACACTAACACTAAACCCTAACCCTAACCCTAACCCTAACGCAAACCAAACCTAACCCTAACCCTAACCCTAACGCAATCCTAACCCTAAACCTAACCATAACCCTAACCGTAACCCTAACGCAAACCTAACCCTAATCCTAACCCTAACTCTAAACCTAACGCAAACCTAACCCTAAATCCTACCCCTAGCACTAACCCTAACCATAACGCATACCTAACCCTAACCCAACCCTAACGCAAACCTAAATTTAAACCTATCCCTAACCCTAACCCTAACACAACCTAACCCTAAACCTAACCCTATCCATAAACGTAACCCAAACCCTAACCCTAACCCTAACCCTAACGCAAACCTAATCCTAAACTTAACGCTAACCCTAAAACCCTAACGCTAACCCTAACCCTAACCCTAACCCAAATACTAACCTAACCCTAAAACCCTAACGCTAACTCTAACCCTAACCCTAACCCTAATACAAACCTAACCCTAACCCTAACCCTAACCTTGACCCTAACGCAAATCTTACCCTAACCCTAACCCTAACCCTAACGCAAACATAACCTGAACCCTTACCCTAATCCTAACCCTAACCCTAACACAAGCCTATCCCTAAACCTAACCCTATCCATAAACCTAACCGTAACCCCAACCCTAACTTAACCCTAGACCTAACCCTAACCCTAACCCTAACCCTAAGCCTAACCCTAAGGCAAACCTAACACTAACCCTATCCCTAAAGCTAAACCTAAACTTAAAACTAACCTTAACCCTAACACTAACGCAAACCTAACCCTAAACCTAACTCTCACTCTAACCCTAACCCTAAACCCTAACCCTAACCCTAACCCTAAACCTAACGCAAACCTAACCCTAACCCTAACCCTAACACTAACCCTAGACCTAACCCTAACCATAACTCTGAACGTAACCTTAACCCTAACGCAAACCTAACCCTAACATTAACCCTAACCCTAACCCAACCCTAACCCTAACCCTAACACTAACCCTAACGCAAACCTAACCCTAACCATAACCCTAAAGCTAACTCTAAAGTTAAAACTAACCTTAACCCTAACCCTAACGCAAACCTAACCCTAACCCTAACACTAACCCTAACACTAAACCTAACGCCAACCTAACCCTAACCCTAACCCTAATCCTATCCCTAACCCTGAACATTACCCTAACCCTAACCCTAACCCTAAACCCTAGACCTATCCCTAACCCTAACCCTAACCCTAACCCTAATGGAAAAATAACCCTAACCCTAACCTTAAAACTAACGCAAACCTAACCCTAACCCTAACCCTAACCCTAACACTAACCCTAACGTAAACGTAACCGTAACCCTAACCCTAACCCTAACCCTAACCGTAAGAAAAACCTAACCCTAACCCTAACCCAAACCCTAACCTTATCCCTAACGCTAACCCTAACCCTAATGCAAACCTAACCCTAACCCTAACCCTAACGCAAACCTAACCCTAACCCTAAACCTAACGCAAACCTAAACCTAAATCCTAACCCTAACCCTAACCCTAACCCTAACGCAAACCTAACACTAACCCTAAACCTCACGCAAACCTAACCCTTAATCCTAACCCTAACCCTAAACCTAACCCTAACGCAAACCTAACCCTATACCTAACACTAACCCTAACCCTAACACTAACGCAAACCAAACCCAAACCCTAACCCTAACCCTAACACAAACCTAACCCTAACCCTAACACTAACCCTAATGCAAACCTATCCTTAACACTAACGCTAACCCTACTTTAACCCTAACGCATCTCTTACCTAACCCTAACACTAACCCTAATCCTAACGCATACCTAACCCTAAACCTAACCCTAACCCTAACGCAATCCAAACCTGAACACTAACCCTAACCCTAACCATAACCCTAACACAATCCTATCCCTACACCTAACCCTATCCATAAACCTAACCCTAACCCTAACCCTAACTTAAACCTAATCCTAAGCCTAACCCTAACCCTACCCCTAACCCTAACCCTAACGCAACCTAACGCTAACTCTAACCCTTAACCTAACCCTAACCTTAAAACTAACCTTAACCCTAACCCTAACGCCAACCTAACCCTAACCCTAACCCTAAACCTAACCCTAACCCTAACGCAAACCTAACCCTAACCCTAACTCTCACTCTAACACTAAAACTAAACCCTAACCCTAACCCTAACCCTAACCCTAAACCTAACGCATACCTAACCATAACCCTAACCCTAACCCTAAACTTAAACATAAACTTAACCCTAACCCTAACGAAACATAACCCTAACCCTAACCCTAACCCTAACGCTAACCCTAACGCAAACCAAACCTAACCCTAACCCTAACCCTAACGCAATCCTAACACTAAAATTAACCATAACCCTAACCGTAACCCTAACGCAAACCTAACCCTAATCCTAACCCTAACTCTAAACCTAACGCAAACCTAACCCTAAATCCTACCCCTAACACTAACCCTAACCCTAACGCATACCTAACCCTAACCCAACCCTAACGCAAACCTAAATTTAAACCTATCCCTAACCCTAACCCTAACACAAGCCTAACCCTAAACCTAACCCTATCCATAAACGTAACCCTAACCCTAAACCTAACCTAACCCTACCCCTAACCCTAACCCTAACCCTAACCCTAACGCAAACCTAATCCTAAACTTAACGCTAACCCTAAAACCCTAACGCTAACCCTAACACTAACCCTAACCCAAATACAAACCTAACCCTAAAACCCTAACGCTAACCCTAACCCTAACCCTAACCCTAATACAAACCTAACCCTAACCCTAACCCTAACCTTAACCCTAACGCAAATCTTACCCTAACCCTAACACTAACCCTAACCCGAACGCACACCTAATCCTAACCCTAACCCTAACGCAAACCTAACCTGAACCCTTACCCTAACCCTAACCCTAACCCTAACACAAGCCTATCCCTAAACCTAACCCTATCCATAAACCTAACCGTAACCCCAACCCTAACTTAACCCTAACCCTAACCCTAACCCTAACCCTAACCCTAAGCCTAACCCTACCGCAAACCTAACCCTAACCCTATCCCTCAAGCTAAACCTAAACTTAAAACTAACCTTAACCCTAACACTAACGCAAACCTAACCCTAAACCTAACTCTCACTATAACCCTAACCTTAAACCCTAACCCTAACCCTAACCCTAACCCTAACGCAAACCAAACCCTAACCCTAACCTTAAACATAAACTTAACCCTAACCCTAAAGAAAACCTAACCCTAACCCTAACCCTAACCCTAACCCTAACCCTAACGCAAACCTAACACTAATCCTAACCCTAACCCTAACCTTAACCCAAACCTAACCCTAAACCTAACCGTAACACTAACCCTAACCCTAACGCAAACCTAACCCTATCCCTAACCCTAACTCTAAACCTAACTCAAACCTAACCCTAAATCCTAACCCTAACACTAACCCTAACCCTAACGCATACCTAACCCTTACCCTAACCCTAACGCATACCTAACCTTAAACCTAACCCTAACCCAAACCCTAACACAAGCCTATCCCTAAACCTAACCCTATCCATAAACCTAACCCTAACCCTAACCCTAACCTAACCCTAACCCTAACCCTAACCCTAACCCTAACCCTAACCCTAACCCTAACGCAAACCTAACCCTAACCCTAACCTTAACGCAAACCTAACCCTAAACTTAACGCTAACCATAAAACCCTAACGCTAACCCTAAACCTAACCCTAACCCTAACCCTAACCCTAACCTTAAAACTAACCTTAACCCTAACCCTAACGCAAACCTAACCCTAACCCTAACCCTAACACTAACCCTAGACCTAACCCTAACCATAACTCTAAACGTAACCCTAATCCTAACGCAAACCTAAGCCTAACCCTAACCCTAATCCTAAACCTAACCTTAAAACTAACCTTAACCCTAACCCTAACGCTAACCCTAGACCTAACCCTAACCATAACTCTGAACGTAACCTTAACCCTAACGCAAACCTAACCCTAACATTAACCCTAACCCTAACCCAACCCTAACCCTAACCCTAACACTAACCCTAACGCAATCCTAACCCTAACCATAAACCTAAAGCTAACTCTAAACTTAAAACTAACCTTAACCCTAACCCTAACGCAAACCTAACCCTAACCCTAACACTAACCCTAACACTAAACCTAACGCCAACCTAACCCTAACCCTAACCCTAATCCTATCCCTAACCCTAAACATAACCCTAACCCTAACCCTAACCCTAAACCCTAGCCCTATCCCTAACCCTAACCCTAACCATTACCCTAATGGAAAAATAACCCTAACCCTAACCTTAAAACTAACGCAAACCTAACCCTAACCCTAACCCTAACCCTAACACTAACCCTAACGTAAACGTAACCGTAACCCTAACACTAACCCTAACCCTAACCGTAAGACAAACCTAACCCTAACCCTAACCCAAACCCTAACCTTATCCCTAACGCTAACCCTAACCCTAATGCAAACCTCACCCTAACCCTAACCCTAACCCTAACCCTAACGCAAACCTAACCCTAACCCTAAACCTCACGCAAACCTAAACCTAAATCCTAACCCTAACCCTAACCCTAACGCAAACCTAACACTAACCCTAAACCTCACGCAAACCTAACCCTAAATCCTAACCCTAACCCTAACCCTAACCCTAACGCAAACCTAACCCTAAACCTAACACTAACCCTAACCCTAACACTAACGCAAACCAAACTCAAACCCTAACCCTAACCCTAACACAAACCTAACCCTAACCCTAACACTAACCCTAATGCAAACCTATCCTTAACACTAACCCTAACCCTACTTTAACCCTAACGCATCTCTTACCTAACCCTAACACTAACCCTAATCCTAACGCATACCTAACCCTAAACCTAACCCTAACCCTAACGCAATCCAAACCTGAACACTAACCCTAACCCTAACCATAACCCTAACACAATCCTATCCCTACACCTAACCCTATCCATAAACCTAACCCTAACCCTAACCCTAACTTAAACCTAACCCTAAGCCTAACCCTAACCCTACCCCTAACCCTAACCCTAACGCAACCTAACGCTAACCCTAACCCTAACCTTAACGCAAATCTAACCCTAAATTAACGCTAACCATAAAACCCTAACGCTAAACCTAACCCTAACCCTAACCGTAACCCTAACCCTAACGCAAACCTAACCCTAACACTAACCCTTAACCTAACCCTAACCTTAAAACTAACCTTAACCCTAACCCTAACGCAAACCTAACCCTAACCCTAACCCTAAAACTAACCCTAACCCTAACGCAAACCTAACCCTAACCCTAACTCTCACTCTAACACTAACACTAAACCCTAACCCTAACCCTAACCCTAACCCTAACCCTAACGCATACCTAACCATAACCCTAACCCTAACCCTAAACTTAAACATAAACTTAACCCTAACCCTAACGAAAACCAAACCCTAACCCTAACCCTAACCCTAACGCTAACCCTAACGCAAACCAAACCTAACCCTAACCCTAACCCTAACGCAATCCTAACCCTAAACCTAACCATAACCCTAACCGTAACCCTAACGCAATCCTAACCCTAATCCTAACCCTAACTCTAAACCTAACGCAAACCTAGCCCTAAATCCTACCCCTAACACTAACCCTAACCCTAACGCATACCTAACCCTAACCCAACCCTAACGCAAACCTAAATTTAAACCTATCCCTAACCCTAACCCTAACACAAGCCTAACCCTAAACCTAACCCTATCCATAAACGTAACCCTAACCCTAAACCTAACCTAACCCTAACCCTAACCCTAACCCTAACCCTAACCCTAACGCAAACCTAATCCTAAACTTAACGCTAACCCTAAAACCCTAACGCTAACCCTAACACTAACCCTAACCCAAATACAAACCTAACCCTAAAACCCTAACGCTAACCCTAACCCTAACCCTAACCCTAATACAAACCTAACCCTAACACTAACCCTAACCCTAACCCTAACGCAAATCTTACCCTAACCCTAACACTAACCCTAACCCGAACGCACACCTAACCCTAACCCTAACCCTAACGCAAACCTAACCTGAACCCTTACCCTAACCCTAACCCTAACCCTAACACAAGCCTATCCCTAAACCTAACCCTATCCATAAACCTAACCGTAACCCCAACCCTAACTTAACCCTAACCCTAACCCTAACCCTAACCCTAAGCCTAACCCTAACGCAAACCTAACCCTAACCCTATCCCTAAAGCTAAACCTTAACTTAAAACTAACCTTAACCCTAACACTAACGGAAACCTAACCCTAAACCTAACTCTCACTATAACCCTAACCCTAATCCCTAACCCTAACCCTAACCCTAACCCTAACGCAAACCAAACCCTAACCCTAACCTTAAACATAAACTTAACCCTAACCCTAAAGAAAACCTAACCCTAACCCTAACCCTAACCCTAACCCTAACCCTAACGCAAACCTAACAACTAATCCTAACCCTAACCCTAACCTTAACGCAAACCTAACCCTAAACCTAACCGTAACACTAACCCTAACCCTAACGCAAACCTAACCCTATCCCTAACCCTAACTCTAAACCTAACTCAAACCTAACCCTAAATCCTAACCCTAACACTAACCCTAACCCTAACGCATACCTAACCCTTACCCTAAACCTAACGCATACCTAACCTTAAACCTAACCCTAACCCAAACCCTAACACAAGCCTATCCCTAAACCTAACCCTATCCATAAACCTAACCCTAACCCTAACCCTAACCTAACCCTAACCCTAACCCTAACCCTAACCCTAACGCAAACCTAACCCTAACCCTAACCCTAACCTTAACGCAAACCTAACCCTAAACTTAACGCTAACCATAAAACCCTAACGCTAACCCTAACCCTAACCCTAACCCTAACCCTAACCCTAACCTTAAAACTAACCTTAACCCTAACCCTAACGCAAACCTAACCCTAACCCTAACCCTAACACTAACCCTAGACCTAACCCTAACCGTAACTCTAAACGTAACCCTAATCCTAACGCAAACCTAAGCCTAACCCTAACCCTAATCCTAACCCTAACCTTAAAACTAACCTTAACCCTAACCCTAACGCAAACCTAACCGTAACCCTAACCCTAACGCTAACCCTAGACCTAACCCTAACCATAACTCTGAACGTAACCTTAACCCTAACGCAAACCTAACCCTAACATTAACCCTAACCCTAACCCAACCCTAACCCTAACCCTAACACTAACCCTAACGCAATCCTAACCCTAACCATAACCCTAAAGCTAACTCTAAACTTAAAACTAACCTTAACCCTAACCCTAACGCAAACCTAACCCTAACCCTAACACTAACCCTAACACTAAACCTAACGCCAACCTAACCCTAACCCTAACCCTAATCCTATCCCTAACCCTAAACATAACCCTAACCCTAACCCTAAACCTAAACCCTAGCCCTATCCCTAACCCTAACCCTAACCATTACCCTAATGGAAAAATAACCCTAACCCTAACCTTAAAACTAACGCAAACCTAACCCTAACCCTAACCCTAACCCTAACACTAACCCTAACGTAAACGTAACCGTAACCCTAACCCTAACCCTAACCGTAAGACAAACCTAACCCTAACCCTAACCCAAACCCTAACCTTATCCCTAACGCTAACCCTAACCCTAATGCAAACCTAACCCTAACCCTAACCCTAACCCTAACCCTAACGCAAACCTAACCCTAACCCTAAACCTAACGCAAACCTAAACCTAAATCCTAACCCTAACCCTAACCCTAACCCTAACGCAAACCTAACACTAACCCTAAACCTCACGCAAACCTAACCCTAAATCCTAACACTAACCCTAACCCTAACCGTAACGCAAACCTAACCCTAAACCTAACCCTAACCCTATCCCTAACACTAACGCAAACCAAACCCAAACCCTAACCCTAACCCTAACACAAACCTAACCCTAACCCTAACACTAACCCTAATGCAAACCTATCCTTAACACTAACCCTAACCCTACTTTAACCCTAACGCATCTCTTACCTAACCCTAACACTAACCCGAACCCTAACGCATACCTAACCCTAACCCTAACCCTAACCCTAACGCAATC
>NC_142515.1:70505000-70512500 GCF_057876585.1 Rhinolophus sinicus
CCCTAACGCAAACCTAACCTTAACCCTAACCCTAAACCTAACCCTAAAACAAGCCTATCCCTAAACCTAACCCTATCCATAAACCTAACCCTAACCCTAACCCTAACCTAACCCTAACCCTAACCCTAATTCTAACCCTAACAATAACCCTAACCCTAACGCAAACCTAACCCTAACCCTAACCCTAACGTTAACGCAAACCTAACCCTAAACTTAACGCTAACCATAAAACCATCACGCTAACCCTAACCCTAACCCTAACCCTAACCCTAACCCTAAACCCTAGCCTTATCCCTAACCCTAACCATAATCGTAACCCTAACCCTAACGCAAACCTAACAGTAACACTAACCCTAAACCTATCCTTAACCTAAAACCTAACCTTAACCTAACCCTAACGCAAACCTAACCGTAACCCTAACCCTAACACTAACCCTAGACCTAACCCTAAACATAACCCTAACGCAAATCTAACCGTAACCCTAACCCTAAATCCTAACCCTAACCCTTAAACTAACCCTAACGCAAACCTAACCCTAACCCTAACCCTAAACCTAACCCTAAACCTAACGCAAACCTAACCCTAAATCCTAACCCTAACCCTAACGCTAACGCAAACGTAACCCTAACCCTAACCCTAACCCTAACCCTAACCATAACACAAACCTAACCCTAACCCTACCCTAAACCTAACCCTAAACATAACCCTAACCCTAATGCAAACCTAAACCTAACCCTTACCCTAACCCTAACCCTAACGCAAACCTAACCCTAACCCTAACCCTAAACCTAACCCTAACCTTAAAACTAACCTTAACCCTAACCCTAAAGCAAACATAACCCTAAACCTAACGCTAACACTAACCCTAGACCTAACCCTAACCATAACCCTAACCGTAACCCTAACCCTAATGAAAACCTAAACCTAACCCTAACCCTAACCCTAACCCTAACGCAAACCTAACCCTAACCCTAACCCTAAACCTAACCGTAACCTTAAAACTAACCTTAACCCTAACCCTAAAGCAAACATAACCCTAAAACAAACGCTAACACAAACCCTAGACCTAACCCTAACCATAACCCTAACCGTAACCCAAACCCTAACGCAAACCTAACCCTAACATAAACCCTAACCCTAACCCAACCCTAACCCTAACCCTAACCCTAACGCAAACCTTACCCTAAACCTAAAGCTAACCCTAAACTTAAAACTAACCTTAACCCTAACCCTAACGCAAACCTAACCCTAACCCTAACTCTCACTATAACCCTAACCCTAAACCCTAACCCTAACCCTAAACCTAACGAAAACCTAACCCTAACCCTAACCCTAACCCTAACCCTAACCCTAACGCAAACCTAACCGTAACCCTAACCCTAACCCTAACGCAAACCTAACCCAAACCCTAACCCTAACTCTAAACCTAACGCAAACCTAATCCTAAATCCTAACCCTAACACTAACCCTAACCCTAACGCATAACTAACCCTAACCCAAACCCTAACCCTAACCCTAACGCAAACCTAACCTTAACCCTAACCCTAACCCTAACCCTAACCTAACCCTAACCCTAACCCTAACCCCAACCCTAACCCTAACGCAAACCTAACCCTAACCCTAACCCTAACCTTAATGCAAACCTAACCCTAAACTTAACGCTAACCATAAAACCCTAACGCTAACCCTAACCCTAACCCTAAACCTAACCCTAAACCCTAGCCCTATCCCTAACCCTAAACCTAACCGTTACCCTAACCCTAACGCAAACCTAATCCTAACCCTAACCATAAACCTAACCATAACCTTAACACTAACTTTAACCCTAACCTTAACGCAAACCTAACCGTAACCCTAACCCTAACACTAACCCTAGATCTAAAGCTAAACATAACCCTAACCGTAACCCTAACCCTAACGCAAACCTAACCCTAACATTAACCCTAACCCTAACCCAACCCTAACCCTAACCCTAACCCTAACCCTAACGCAATCCTAACCCTAACCCTAACCATAAAGCTAACCCTAAACATAACCCTAACCGTAACCCTAACCCTAAGGCAAACCTAACCCTAACCCTAACTCTCACTCTAACCCTAACCCTAAACCCTAACCATAACCCTAAACCTAACCCTAACCCTAAACCCTAACCCTAACCCTAACCCAAAGCCTAACCGTAACCCTAATGCAATTCTAACCCTAAACTTAACCATAACCCTAACACTAACAAAAACCTAACCCTAAACCTAACCCTAACCCTAACCCTAACCCTAACCCTAACCCTAATGCAAACCTAAACCTAACCCTAACCCTAACCCTAAACCTAACGCAAACCTAACCCTAAATTCTAACCCTAACCCTAACCCTAACCCTAATGCAAACCTTTCCCTAACACTAACACTTACCCTAACCCTAAAGCTAACCCTAACGCAAACCTAACCCTAACCATTTCTCTAACCCTAAACTTAACCCAAACCATAACCCAAACGCAAACCTAAGCCTAACCCTAACCCTAATCCTAACGCAAACCTACCCTAACCCTAAGCATAACCCAAACCTAATCCTAACCCTAACCCAAACCCTAACGCAAACCTAACCGTAACCCTAAAACTAAACCTAACGCTAACATTAAAAATAACCTTAACCCTATAACTAACGCAAACCTAACCCTAACCCTATCCCTAACCCTAAATCTAACTCTAATGATAACCTAACGTAACCCTAACCCTAACCCTAACGCAAAGCTAACCCTAACCCTAACCCTAACCCTAACCCTAACGTAAACCTAAACCTAACCCTAACCCTATACCTAACCCTAACCGTAACTCTAAGACAAACATAACTCAAACCCTAAACCTAACCCTAATCCTAACCCTAACCCTAACCCTAAATATAACCCTAAACCTAACCCTAACCCTAACGCCAACCTAACCCTAACCCTAACCCTAACCCTAACCCTAAACATAACCCTAACCCTAACCCTAAAACTAACGCAAACCTAACACTAAATCCTAAACCTAAACCTAATCCTAACCCTAACACTAATGCTAATCGAACCCTAACCCTAACCCTAACCCTAACGCTAACTTAAGCAAAGATTAACCTAACCCTATCCCGAAACCTAAGCCTAACCCTAATGTAACCATAACCCTAACGCTAATCCTAAACCTACACCTACCCATTAACCTAATCCTAACCTTAACCCTAAACCTAACCCTAAACCTAACCCTACCCATAACTCTAACCCTAACTCTAACCATACCCCTAAACCTAAACATTAACTCTAACACTAACCATAACCCTAATGTAACCCTAATCCTAAGTCTAACCCTAACCCTAACCCTAAACCTAACCCTAAAACTAACCCTAACTTTGACCCTAACCTAATCCTAACACTAACCCTACCTCTAACCCTAACCCTAACCCTAACCCTAAACCCTAGCCCTATCCCTAACCCTAACCCTAATCGTAACCCTAACCCTAATGCAAACCTAACAATAACACTAACCATAAACCTAACCTTAACCTAAAAACTAACCTTAACCTAACCCTAACGCAAACTTAACTGTCACCCTAACCCTAACACTAACCCTAGACCTAACCCTAAACATAACCCTAACGCAAATCTAACCGTAACCCTAACCCTAAATCCTAACCCTAACCCTTAAACTAACCCTAACGCAAACCTAACCCTAACCCTAACCCTAAACCTAACCCTAAACCTAACGCAAACCTAACCCTAAATCCTAACCCTAACCCTAACCTTAAGGAAACCTAACCCTAAACCTAACCCTAACCCTAACTCTAACCCTAACGCTAACGTAAACGTAAGCCTAACCCTAACCCTAACCCTAACCATAACACAAACCTAACCCTAACCCTACCCTAACCCTAACCCTAAACATAACCCTAACCCTAATGCAAACCTAAACCTAACCCTTACCCTAACCCTACCCTAACGCAAACCTAACCCTAACCCTAAACCTAAACATAACCCTAACCTTAAAACTAACCTTAACCCTAACCCTAAAGCAAACATAACCCTAAACCTAACGCTAACACTAACCCTAGACCTAACCCTAACCATAACCCTAACCGTAACCCTAACCCTAATGAAAACCTAAACCTAACCCTAACCCTAACCCTAACCCTAACGCAAACCTAACCCTAACCCTAACCCTAAACCTAACCGTAACCTTAAAACTAACCTTAACCCTAACCCTAAAGCAAACATAACCCTAAAACAAACGCTAACACAAACCCTAGACCTAACCCTAACCATAACCCTAACCGTAACCCAAACCCTAACGCAAACCTAACCCTAACATAAACCCTAACCCTAACCCAACCCTAACCCTAACCCTAACGCAAACCTTACCCTAAACCTAAAGCTAACCCTAAACTTAAAACTAACCTTAACCCTAACCCTAACGCAAACCTAACCCTAACCCTAACTCTCACTATAACCCTAACCCTAAACCCTAACCCTAACCCTAAACCTAACGAAAACCTAACCCTAACCCTAACCCTAACCCTAACCCTAACCCTAATGCAAACCTAACCCTAACCCTAACCCTAACCCTAACGCAAACCTAACCCAAACCCTAACCCCAACTCTAAACCTAACGCAAACCTAATCCTAAATCCTAACCCTAACACTAACCCTAACCCTAACGCATACCTAACCCTAACCCAAACCCTAACCCTAACCCTAACGCAAACCTAACCTTAACCCTAACCCTAACC
Organism: Rhinolophus sinicus; assembly: GCF_057876585.1. Lineage (NCBI taxonomy): Eukaryota > Metazoa > Chordata > Mammalia > Chiroptera > Rhinolophidae > Rhinolophus > Rhinolophus sinicus. The sequence goes on from NC_142515.1 coordinate 70,509,748, forward strand.
CTAACCCTAACCTAACCCTAACCCTAACCCTAACCCCAACCCTAACCCTAACGCAAACCTAACCCTAACCCTAACCCTAACCTTAATGCAAACCTAACCCTAAACTTAACGCTAACCATAAAACCCTAACGCTAACCCTAACCCTAACCCTAAACCTAACCCTAAACCCTAGCCCTATCCCTAACCCTAAACCTAACCGTTACCCTAACCCTAACGCAAACCTAACCCTAACCCTAACCCTAAACCTAACCATAACCTTAAAACTAACTTTAACCCTAACCTTAACGCAAACCTAACCGTAACCCTAACCCTAACACTAACCGTAGATCTAAAGCTAAACATAACCCTAACCGTAACCCTAACCCTAACGCAAACCTAACCCTAACATTAACCCTAACCCTAACCCAACCCTAACCCTAACCCTAACCCCTTACCCTAACGCAATCCTAACCCTAACCCTAACCCTAAAGCTAACCCTAAACTTAAAACTAACCTTAACCCTAACCATAAGGCAAACCTAACCCTAACCCTAACTCTCACTCTAACCCTAACCCTAAACCCTAACCATAACCCTAAACCTAACCCTAACCCTAAACCCTAACCCTAACCCTAACCCTAAGCCTAACCGTAACCCTAATGCAATTCTAACCCTAAACTTATCCCTAACCCTAACACTAACACAAACCTAACCCTAAACCTAACCCTAACCCTAACCCTAACCCTAACCCTAACCCTAACCCTAACCCTAACCCTAATGCAAAGCTAAACCTAACCCTAACCCTAACCCTAAACCTAACGCAAACCTAACCCTAAATTCTAACCCTAACCCTAACCCTAACCCTAATGCAAACCTTTCCCTAACACTAACACTTACCCTAACCCTAAAGCTAACCCTAACGCAAACCTAACCCTAAACTTTTCCCTAACCCTAAACCTAACCCAAACCATAACCCAAACGCAAACCTAAGCCTAACCCTAACCCTAATCCTAACGCAAACCTACCCTAACCCTAAGCATAACCCAAACCTAATCCTAACCCTAACCCAAACCCTAACGCAAACCTAACCGTAACCCTAAACCTAAACCTAACGCTAACATTAAAACTAACCTTAACCCTATAACTAACGCAAACCTAACCCTAACCCTATCCCTAACCCTAAATCTAACTCTAATGATAACCTAACGTAACCCTAACCCTAACCCTAACGCAAAGCTAACCCTAACCCTAACCCTAACCCTAACCCTAACGTAAACCTAAACCTAACCCTAACCCTATACCTAACCCTAACCGTAACTCTAAGACAAACATAACTCAAACCCTAAACCTAACCCTAATCCTAACCCTAACCCTAACCCTAAATATAACCCTAAACCTAACCCTAACCCTAACGCCAACCTAACCCTAACCCTAACCCTAACCCTAACCCTAAACATAACCCTAACCCTAACCCTAAAACTAACGCAAACCTATCACTAAATCCTAAACCTAAACCTAATCCTAACCCTAACACTAATGCTAATCGAACCCTAACCCTAACCCTAACCCTAACGCTAACTTAAGCAAAGATTAACCTAACCCTATCCCGAAACCTAAGCCTAACCCTAATGTAACCATAACCCTAACGCTAATCCTAAACCTACACCTACCCATTAACCTAATCCTAACCTTAACCCTAAACCTAACCCTAAACCTAACCCTACCCATAACTCTAACCCTAACTCTAACCATAACCCTAAACCTAAACATTAACTCTAACACTAACCATAACCCTAATGTAACCCTAATCCTAAGTCTAACCCTAACCCTAACCCTAAACCTAACCCTAAAACTAACCCTAACTTTGACCCTAACCTAATCCTAACACTAACCCTACCTCTAACCCTAAACCTAATCCTAACCCTAAACCTAACTCTAAACCCTAACCCTAACGCAAACCTAACCTTAACCCTAACCCTAACCCTAAACCTAACACAAGCCTATCCCTAAACCTAACCCTATCCATAAACCTAACCCTAACCCTAACCCTAACATAACCCTAATCCTTACCCTAACCCTAAACATAACCCTAACCCTCACGCTGACGCTTACTTAACCCTAACCCTAACCCTAACCTTAACGCAAACCTAACTCTAACCCTAACCCTAACCCTAACCCTAAACCTAAAGCAAACCTAACCCTAAATCCTAACCCTAACCCTAACCCTAACCCTAACCCTAACCCTAACGCAAAACTAACCCTAACCCTAACCCTACGCAAACCTAACCCTAACACTAACCCTAAACATAAACCTAACCCTAACCCGAACCCAAACCCTAACGCAAAGCTAACCGTAACCCTAAACCTAAACCTAACCCTAACATTAAAACTAACCTTAACCCTAACCGTAACGCAGACCTACCTCTACACCTAACCCTAACCCTAAACCTAACCCTAAACCTAACCCTAACCCTAACCCTAACCCTAACCTTAACGCAAACATAACTCTAACCCTAACCCTAACCCAAACGCAACCCTAACTTTAACCCTAACCCTAACGCATACCTAACACTAACCCTAACCCTATCCCTAACCCTAACGCAAACCTAAAACTAACCCTAACCCTAACCTTAACTCTAACCCTAACCCTAACCCTAACCTAAACCTAACCCAAACCCTAAACCTAACCTTAACCCTAAACCCTAACCCTAACCATAACCCTAACGCTAACCTAAACCTAACCCTTACCTAAACCCTAACACTAATCCGAAACCTA
>NC_142515.1:70522500-70557500 GCF_057876585.1 Rhinolophus sinicus
TAACAATAACCCTAACCCTAATGATAACCTAAGCGTAGCCCTAACCCTAAACCTAACCCAAACTGTAAACTAACCCTAGCCTAACCCTAATCCTAACCCGAATCCTAACCCTAACCGTCACCTAACCGTAACTCTAACGCTAACCCTAAACCTACCCTTAGCCCTAACCCTAACCCTAACCCTAATACTAACCCTAACCCTAACCCTACCCATAACCCTATCCCTAACCCTAACCCTAAACCCTAGCCCTAACCCTAACCATAACCCTACCCCTAACACTAACCCTGACACAAACCAAACCCTAACCCTAACCCTAACTAAATCCTAACCCTAACCCTAACCCTAACATAATCCTAACCCTAACCCTAACCTTATCCTAACCCTAACGCAAACCTAAACCTAACCCTAATCCTAAACCTAACCCTAAACCTAACCCTAACCCTAACCCTAACCTGAACGCAAACCTAACCCTACTTAACGTTAACCATAAAACCCTAACGCTACCTTAACACTAAACCTAACCCTAACCCTAAACCGTAAACCTATACGTAACCCTAACCCTAACAGTAACACTAATCCTAACGCAAACCTAACCGTAACCCTAAACCTAAACCTAACCCTAACATTAAAACTAACCTTACCGTAACCCTAACGCAAACCTACCCCTACCCCTAACCCTAACCCTAACCCTAAACCTAAACCTAACCCTAAACCTACCCCTACCCATAACCCTAACACTAACACTAACCATAACCCTAACCCTAAACACTAACTCTAACCCTAACCCTAACCGTAACCTAAACCTAATCCTAAGTCTAACCCTAACCGTAACCCTAAACCTACCCCTAAACTTAACCCTAACATTGACCCTAACCTAACCCTAACCCTAACCCTAACCCTATCTCTAACCCTAACCCTAATGCTAACCCTAACCCTAACACTAAACCCTGTCCATAACCCTAACCCTAACACAAACCTAACAATAACCCTAACCCTAACCCTAACGCAAACCTAACCCTAACCCTAAACCTAAACCTAACCCTAACCTTAAAACTAACCTTAACCCTAAACCTAACGCAAACCTAACCCTAAACCTAACCCTAACCCTAACCCAAACCCTAAACTTAAGCAAACCTAACCCGAACCCAAACCCTAACCCTAATCTTAACGCAAAACTAACACTAAACTTAATGCTAACCATAAAACCCTAACGCTATCCCTCCCCTAACCATAACTCTAACCCTAAACCCTAGCCTTATCCCTAACCCTAACCCTAACCGTAACCCTAACCCTAACGCAAAACTAACCCAAACCCTAACCATAAACCAAACCCTAACCTTAAAACTAACCTTAGCCCTAACCCTAAGGCAAACCTAACCTTAACCCTAACCGTAACCATAACCCTAATGCAAACCTAAACCTAAACTTAACCCTAACCCAACCCTAACCCTAACCCTAACCCTAACCCTACCCTAACGCAAACCTAACCATAACCCTAACCCTAACTCTAACCTTAAACCTAACCTTAATCCTAACACTAACGAAAACCTAACCCTAACCCTAACCCTAACCCTAACCCTAATGCAAATCTAACTCTAACCGTAACCCTAACCCTAAACCTAATGCAAACCTAACCCTAAATTCTAACCCTAACCCTAAATCTAACCCTAACCCTAACGCAAACCTAACCCTAAACCTTACCCTAACCCTAACCCTAACCTAACCCTAAACCTAACCCTAACCCTAACGCAAACCTAACCCTAACCCGAACCCTAACCCTAACCCTAACGCAAACCTAACCCTAACCCTAACCCTAACCCTAACCCTAAGCCTAACCCAATCCCTAACCCTAACGCAAACCTATCCCTAACCCTAACCTTAACCCTAACGCACACCTAACCCTAACCTGAAACCTAACACTAAACCTAATCCTAAACCTCCCCAACCCATAACCCTACCCCTAACAATAACCATAACCCTAACCCTAAACACTAACTCTAACCCTAACCCTAACCCTAACCTAACCCTAATCCTAAGTCTAACCCTAACGCTAACACTAAACCTAACTTTATACCTAACCCTAACCTTAACCCTAATCCTAACCCTAACCCTAACACTAACCCCTAATCCTTACCATAACCCTAACCCTAATGCAAACCTAACAATAACCCTAACCCTAACCCTAAACCTAACCTAAACCTTACCCTAACAAAAAACCGAACCCTAACCCTAACGCTAAATCTAACGCAAACCTAACCCTAACCCTAACACTAACACTAACGCAAAACTAATACTAACCGTAAACCTAAACCTAAACCTAACCCTAACCCTAACGCAAACCTAAACCTAACCCTAACACTAACCCTAACCCTAACACTAACCCTAACCCTAACTCTTAAACCCTAACTCTAATCATACCGTAACCTAACCCTAAAACCTAACCCTAATCCTAAACCCTAACCCTAAACTTAACCTAGGCCTATCTCTTACCCTAACGCTAACCCTAAACCTAACCCTAACCCTAACCCTAAGGCAAACCTAACCCTAACCCTAACCCTAACCCTAACCCTAACGCAAACCTAACCCTAACCCTAACACTATCCCTAACCCTAACCCTAACCCTAACTCAAACGTAACGCTAACCCTAACCCTAACAATAACCCTAACGGAAACATAACTCTAAACTTAACGCTTACCCTAACACTAACGCACACCTAACCCTAACCCTAACCCTAACTCTAACACTAACCCTAACGCAAACCTAACCCTAACCCTAACCTTAACACTAACCCTAACACTAACCCTAACGAAAATCTAACCCTAACCCTAACCCTAACACTAACCCTAAACCTAACCCTAACCCTAACCCTAAACATAAACCCTATCCCTATCCCTAACCTTAACCCTCACCGTAACCCTAAACATAACGCAAATCTAACCATAACCCTAATTCTAAACCTGACCTTAAACCTAACCCTAACCCTAACCCTAACCTTAACGCAAACCTAACCCTAACCCTAACCCTAACCCTAAACCTAACGCAAACCTAACCCTAACCCTAACCCTAAACCTAACCCTAACCCTAACCCTAACGCAAACCTAATCCTAACCCTAACCCTAACACTAACTCTAACCCTAACCCTAAAGCAAACATAACCCTAACCCTAACCCTAAGCATAACCCTAACGCATACCTAACCCTAACCCTAACCCTAACCCTAACCTAACCCTAACCCTAACCCTAACACTAACCCTAACCCTACCACTAACCCTAACCCTAACCCTAAACCTAACGCTAAACCCTAAAGCTAACCCTATCCTTACACTAACCTAACACTAACCCTTACCCTAACCTTAAACCATAAACCTATCCCTAACCTAACATTAACGAAAACCCTAACACTAACCCTCACCTAAGCCTAACTCTAAACCTAACCCTAAACCTAAACCTTACCCTAACCCTAACCCTAATGCAAACATAACCCTAAAGCTAACCCTAACGCAAACATAACCCTAAACCTAACCGTAACCCTAACCCTAACCCTAACGCAAATCTAACCCTAACCCTAATCGTAACCCTAAACCAAACCCAAACCCTAACCTTAACACAAACCTAACCCTAAACCTAACCCTAACAATAACCCTAACACAAACCCTAACGCAAACCTAACCCTACCCTTAGACCTAAACCTAACCCTATCCTTAAAACTATCCTTAACCCTAAACCTAACGCAAACCTAACCATAACCCTAACGTAACCCTAAATTAACGCAAACTTAACCCTAAAACCTAACACTAAACCTAACAATAACCCTAACCCTAATGATAACCTAAGCGTAGCCCTAACCCTAAACCTAACCCAAACTGTAACCTAACCCTAGCCTAACCCTAATCCTAACCCGAATCCTAACCCTAACCCTCACCTAACCGTAACTCTAACGCTAACCCTAAACCTACCCTTAGCCCTAACCCTAACCCTAACCCTAATACTAACCCTAACCCTAACCCTACCCATAACCGTATCCCTAACCCTAACCCTAAACCCTAGCCCTAACCCTAACCATAACCCTACCCCTAACCCTAACCCTGACACAAACCTAACCCTAACCCTAACCCTAACTAAATCCTAACCCTAACCCTAACCCTAACATAATCCTAACCCTAACCCTAACCCTAATCCTAACCCTAACGCAAACCTAAACCTAACCCTAATCCTAAACCTAACCCTAAACCTAACCCTAACCCTAACCCTAACCTTAACGCAAACCTAACCCTACTTAACGTTAACCATAAAACCCTAACGCTAACCTTAACCCTAAACCTAACCCTAACCCTAAACCCTAGACCTATACGTAACCCTAACCCTAACAATAACCCTAACCCTAACGCAAACCTAACCGTAACCCTAAACCTAAACCTAACCCTAACATTAAAACTAACCTTACCCTAACCCTAACGCAAACCTACCCCTACCCCTAACCCTAACCCTAACCCTAAACCTAAACCTAACCCTAAACCTACCCCTACCCATAACCCTAACACTAACACTAACCATAACCCTAACCCTAAACACTAACTCTAACCCTAACCCTAACCGTAACCTAAACCTAATCCTAAGTCTAACCCTAACCGTAACCCTAAACCTACCCCTAACCTTAACCCTAACATTGACCCTAACCTAACCCTAACCCTAACCCTAACCTTAATGCAAATCTAACTCTAACCGTAACCCTAACCCTAAACCTAATGCAAACCTAACCCTAAATCCTAACCCTAACCCTAAATCTAACCCTAACCCTAACGCAAACCTAACCCTAAACCTTACCCTAACCTTAACCCTAACCTAACCCTAAACCTAACCCTAACCCTAACGCAAACCTAACCCTAACCCTAACCCTAACCCTAACCCTAACGCAAACCTAACCCTAACCCTAACCCTAACCCTAACCCTAACGCAAACCTAACCCTAAACCTTACCCTAACCCTAACCCTAACCTAACCCTAAACCTAACCCTAACCCTAACGCAAACCTAACCCTAACCCGAACCCTAACCCTAACCCTAACGCAAACCTAACCCTAACCCTAACCCTAACCCTAACCCTAAGCCTAACCCAATCCCTAACCCTAACGCAAACCTATCCCTAACCCTAACCTTAACCCTAACGCACACCTAACCCTAACCTGAAACCTAACACTAAACCTAATCCTAAACCTCCCCAACCCATAACCCTACCCCTAACAATAACCATAACCCTAACCCTAAACACTAACTCTAAACCTAACCCTAACCCTAACCTAACCCTAATCCTAAGTCTAACCCTAACGCTAACACTAAACCTAACTTTATACCTAACCCTAACCTTAACCCTAATCCTAACCCTAACCCTAACACTAACCCCTAATCCTTACCATAACCCTAACCCTAATGCAAACCTAACAATAACCCTAACCCTAACCCTAAACCTAACCTAAACCTTACCCTAACAAAAAACCGAACCCTAACCCTAACGCTAAATCTAACGCAAACCTAACCCTAACCCTAACACTAACACTAACGCAAAACTAATACTAACCGTAAACCTAAACCTAAACCTAACCCTAACCCTAACGCAAACCTAAACCTAACCCTAACACTAACCCTAACCCTAACACTAACCCTAACCCTAACTCTTAAACCCTAACTCTAATCATACCGTAACCTAACCCTAAAACCTAACCCTAATCCTAAACCCTAACCCTAAACTTAACCTAGGCCTATCTCTTACCCTAACGCTAACCCTAAACCTAACCCTAACCCTAACCCTAAGGCAAACCTAACCCTAACCCTAACCCTAACCCTAACCCTAACGCAAACCTAACCCTAACCCTAACACTATCCCTAACCCTAACCCTAACCCTAACTCAAACGTAACGCTAACCCTAACCCTAACAATAACCCTAACGGAAACATAACTCTAAACTTAACGCTTACCCTAACACTAACGCACACCTAACCCTAACCCTAACCCTAACTCTAACACTAACCCTAACGCAAACCTAACCCTAACCCTAACCTTAACACTAACCCTAACACTAACCCTAACGAAAATCTAACACTAACCCTAACCCTAACACTAACCCTAAACCTAACCCTAACCCTAACCCTAAACATAAACCCTATCCCTATCCCTAACCTTAACCCTCACCGTAACCCTAAACATAACGCAAATCTAACCATAACCCTAATTCTAAACCTGACCTTAAACCTAACCCTAACCCTAACCCTAACCTTAACGCAAACCTAACCCTAACCCTAACCCTAACCCTAACCCTAACGCAAACCTAACCCTAACCCTAACCCTAAACCTAACCCTAACCCTAACCCTAACGCAAACCTAATCCTAACCCTAACCCTAACACTAACTCTAACCCTAACCCTAAAGCAAACATAACCCTAACCCTAACCCTAAGCATAACCCTAACGCATACCTAACCCTAACCTTAACCCTAACCCTAACCTAACCCTAACCCTAACCCTAACACTAACCCTAACCCTACCACTAACCCTAACCCTAACCCTAAACCTAACGCTAAACCCTAAAGCTAACCCTATCCTTACACTAACCTAACACTAACCCTTACCCTAACCTTAAACCATAAACCTATCCCTAACCTAACATTAACGAAAACCCTAACACTAACCCTCACCTAAGCCTAACTCTAAACCTAACCCTAAACCTAAACCTTACCCTAACCCTAACCCTAATGCAAACATAACCCTAAAGCTAACCCTAACGCAAACATAACCCTAAACCTAACCGTAACCCTAACCCTAACCCTAACGCAAATCTAACCCTAACCCTAATCGTAACCCTAAACCAAACCCAAACCCTAACCTTAACACAAACCTAACCCTAAACCTAACCCTAACAATAACCCTAACACAAACCCTAACGCAAACCTAACCCTACCCTTAGACCTAAACCTAACCCTATCCTTAAAACTATCCTTAACCCTAAACCTAACGCAAACCTAACCATAACCCTAACGTAACCCTAAATTAACGCAAACTTAACCCTAAAACCTAACACTAAACCTAACAATAACCCTAACCCTAATGATAACCTAAGCGTAGCCCTAACCCTAAACCTAACCCAAACTGTAACCTAACCCTAGCCTAACCCTAATCCTAACCCGAATCCTAACCCTAACCCTCACCTAACCGTAACTCTAACGCTAACCCTAAACCTACCCTTAGCCCTAACCCTAACCCTAACCCTAATACTAACCCTAACCCTAACCCTACCCATAACCCTATCCCTAACCCTAACCCTAAACCCTAGCCCTAACCCTAACCATAACCCTACCCCTAACCCTAACCCTGACACAAACCTAACCCTAACCCTAACCCTAACTAAATCCTAACCCTAACCCTAACCCTAACATAATCCTAACCCTAACCCTAACCCTAATCCTAACCCTAACGCAAACCTAAACCTAACCCTAATCCTAAACCTAACCCTAAACCTAACCCTAACCCTAACCCTAACCTTAACGCAAACCTAACCCTACTTAACGTTAACCATAAAACCCTAACGCTAACCTTAACCCTAAACCTAACCCTAACCCTAAACCCTAGACCTATACGTAACCCTAACCCTAACAATAACCCTAACCCTAACGCAAACCTAACCGTAACCCTAAACCTAAACCTAACCCTAACATTAAAACTAACCTTACCCTAACCCTAACGCAAACCTACCCCTACCCCTAACCCTAACCCTAACCCTAAACCTAAACCTAACCCTAAACCTACCCCTACCCATAACCCTAACACTAACACTAACCATAACCCTAACCCTAAACACTAACTCTAACCCTAACCCTAACCGTAACCTAAACCTAATCCTAAGTCTAACCCTAACCGTAACCCTAAACCTACCCCTAACCTTAACCCTAACATTGACCCTAACCTAACCCTAACCCTAACCCTAACCTTAATGCAAATCTAACTCTAACCGTAACCCTAACCCTAAACCTAATGCAAACCTAACCCTAAATCCTAACCCTAACCCTAAATCTAACCCTAACCCTAACGCAAACCTAACCCTAAACCTTACCCTAACCTTAACCCTAACCTAACCCTAAACCTAACCCTAACCCTAACGCAAACCTAACCCTAACCCTAACCCTAACCCTAACCCTAACGCAAACCTAACCCTAACCCTAACCCTAACCCTAACCCTAACGCAAACCTAACCCTAAACCTTACCCTAACCCTAACCCTAACCTAACCCTAAACCTAACCCTAACCCTAACGCAAACCTAACCCTAACCCGAACCCTAACCCTAACCCTAACGCAAACCTAACCCTAACCCTAACCCTAACCCTAACCCTAAGCCTAACCCAATCCCTAACCCTAACGCAAACCTATCCCTAACCCTAACCTTAACCCTAACGCACACCTAACCCTAACCTGAAACCTAACACTAAACCTAATCCTAAACCTCCCCAACCCATAACCCTACCCCTAACAATAACCATAACCCTAACCCTAAACACTAACTCTAAACCTAACCCTAACCCTAACCTAACCCTAATCCTAAGTCTAACCCTAACGCTAACACTAAACCTAACTTTATACCTAACCCTAACCTTAACCCTAATCCTAACCCTAACCCTAACACTAACCCCTAATCCTTACCATAACCCTAACCCTAATGCAAACCTAACAATAACCCTAACCCTAACCCTAAACCTAACCTAAACCTTACCCTAACAAAAAACCGAACCCTAACCCTAACGCTAAATCTAACGCAAACCTAACCCTAACCCTAACACTAACACTAACGCAAAACTAATACTAACCGTAAACCTAAACCTAAACCTAACCCTAAACCTAACGCAAACCTAAACCTAACCCTAACACTAACCCTAACCCTAACACTAACCCTAACCCTAACTCTTAAACCCTAACTCTAATCATACCGTAACCTAACCCTAAAACCTAACCCTAATCCTAAACCCTAACCCTAAACTTAACCTAGGCCTATCTCTTACCCTAACGCTAACCCTAAACCTAACCCTAACCCTAACCCTAAGGCAAACCTAACCCTAACCCTAACCCTAACCCTAACCCTAACGCAAACCTAACCCTAACCCTAACACTATCCCTAACCCTAACCCTAACCCTAACTCAAACGTAACGCTAACCCTAACCCTAACAATAACCCTAACGGAAACATAACTCTAAACTTAACGCTTACCCTAACACTAACGCACACCTAACCCTAACCCTAACCCTAACTCTAACACTAACCCTAACGCAAACCTAACCCTAACCCTAACCTTAACACTAACCCTAACACTAACCCTAACGAAAATCTAACACTAACCCTAACCCTAACACTAACCCTAAACCTAACCCTAACCCTAACCCTAAACATAAACCCTATCCCTATCCCTAACCTTAACCCTCACCGTAACCCTAAACATAACGCAAAACTAACCATAACCCTAATTCTAAACCTGACCTTAAACCTAACCCTAACCCTAACCCTAACCTTAACGCAAACCTAACCCTAACCCTAACCCTAACCCTAACCCTAACGCAAACCTAACCCTAACCCTAACCCTAAACCTAACCCTAACCCTAACCCTAACGCAAACCTAATCCTAACCCTAACCCTAACACTAACTCTAACCCTAACCCTAAAGCAAACATAACCCTAACCCTAACCCTAAGCATAACCCTAACGCATACCTAACCCTAACCCTAACCCTAACCCTAACCTAACCCTAACCCTAACCCTAACACTAACCCTAACCCTACCACTAACCCTAACCCTAACCCTAAACCTAACGCTAAACCCTAAAGCTAACCCTATCCTTACACTAACCTAACACTAACCCTTACCCTAACCTTAAACCATAAACCTATCCCTAACCTAACATTAACGAAAACCCTAACACTAACCCTCACCTAAGCCTAACTCTAAACCTAACCCTAAACCTAAACCTTACCCTAACCCTAACCCTAATGCAAACATAACCCTAAAGCTAACCCTAACGCAAACATAACCCTAAACCTAACCGTAACCCTAACCCTAACCCTAACGCAAATCTAACCCTAACCCTAATCGTAACCCTAAACCAAACCCAAACCCTAACCTTAACACAAACCTAACCCTAAACATAACCCTAACAATAACCCTAACACAAACCCTAACGCAAACCTAACCCTACCCTTAAACCTAAACCTAACCCTATCCTTAAAACTATCCTTAACCCTAAACCTAACGCAAACGTAACCATAACCCTAACGTAACCCTAAATTAACGCAAACTTAACCCTAAAACCTAACACTAAACCTAACAATAACCCTAACCCTAATGATAACCTAAGCGTAGCCCTAACCCTAAACCTAACCCAAACTGTAACCTAACCCTAGCCTAACCCTAATCCTAACCCGAATCCTAACCCTAACCCTCACCTAACCGTAACTCTAACGCTAACCCTAAACCTACCCTTAGCCCTAACCCTAACCCTAACCCTAATACTAACCCTAACCCTAACCCTACCCATAACCCTATCCCTAACCCTAACCCTAAACCCTAGCCCTAACCCTAACCATAACCCTACCCCTAACCCTAACCCTGACACAAACCTAACCCTAACCCTAACCCTAACTAAATCCTAACCCTAACCCTAACCCTAACATAATCCTAACCCTAACCCTAACCCTAATCCTAACCCTAACGCAAACCTAAACCTAACCCTAATCCTAAACCTAACCCTAAACCTAACCCTAACCCTAACCCTAACCTTAACGCAAACCTAACCCTACTTAACGTTAACCATAAAACCCTAACGCTAACCTTAACCCTAAACCTAACCCTAACCCTAAACCCTAGACCTATACGTAACCCTAACCCTAACAGTAACCCTAACCCTAACGCAAACCTAACCGTAACCCTAAACCTAAACCTAACCCTAACATTAAAACTAACCTTACCCTAACCCTAACGCAAACCTACCCCTACCCCTAACCCTAACCCTAACCATAAACCTAAACCTAACCCTAAACCTACCCCTACCCATAACCCTAACACTAACACTAACCATAACCCTAACCCTAAACACTAACTCTAACCCTAACCCTAACCGTAACCTAAACCTAATCCTAAGTCTAACCCTAACCGTAACCCTAAACCTACCCCTAACCTTAACCCTAACATTGACCCTAACCTAACCCTAACCCTAACCCTAACCTTAATGCAAATCTAACTCTAACCGTAACCCTAACCCTAAACCTAATGCAAACCTAACCCTAAATCCTAACCCTAACCCTAAATCTAACCCTAACCCTAACGCAAACCTAACCCTAAACCTTACCCTAACCTTAACCCTAACCTAACCCTAAACCTAACCCTAACCCTAACGCAAACCTAACCCTAACCCTAACCCTAACCCTAACCCTAACGCAAACCTAACCCTAACCCTAACCCTAACCCTAACCCTAACGCAAACCTAACCCTAACCCTAACCCTAACCCTAAGCCTAACCCTAACCCTAACCCTAACGCAAACCTAACCCTAACCCTAACCCTAACCCTAAGCCTAACCCAAACCCTAACCCTAACGCAAACCTATCCCTAACCCTAACCTTAACCCTAACGCACACCTAACCCTAACCTGAAATCTAACACTAAACCTAATCCTAAACCTACCCCAACCCATAACCCTACCCCTAACACTAACCATAACCCTAACCCTAAACACTAACTCTAAACCTAACCCTAACCCTAACCTAACCCTAATCCTAAGTCTAACCCTAACGCTAACACTAAACCTAACTTTATACCTAACCCTAACCTTAACCCTAATCCTAACCCTAACCCTAACACTAACCCCTAATCCTAACCATAACCCTAACCCTAATGCAAACCTAACAATAACCCTAACCCTAACCCTAAACCTAACCTAAACCTTACCCTAACAAAAAACCGAACCCTAACCCTAACGCTAAATCTAACGCAAACCTAACCCTAACCCTAACACTAACACTAACGCAAAACTAATACTAACCGTAAACCTAAACCTAAACCTAACCCTAACCCTAACGCAAACCTAAACCTAACCCTAACACTAACCCTAACCCTAACACTAACCCTAACCCTAACTCTTAAACCCTAACTCTAATCATACCGTAACCTAACCATAAAACCTAACCCTAATCCTAAACCCTAACCCTAACCTTAACCTAGGCCTAACTCTTACCCTAACGCTAACCCTAAACCTAACCCTAAACCTAACCCTAAGGCAAACCTAACCCTAACCCTAACCCTAACCCTAACCCTAACGCAAACCTAACCCTAACCCTAACACTATCCCTAACCCTAACCCTAACCCTAACTCAAACGTAACGCTAACCCTAACCCTAACAATAACCCTAACGGAAACATAACTCTAAACTTAACGCTAACCCTAACACTAACGCACACCTAACCCTAACCCTAACCCTAACTCTAACACTAACCCTAACGCAAACCTAACCCTAAACCTAACCTTAACCCTAACCCTAACCCTAACCCTAACCATAAACCCTAGCACTATCCCTAACCCTAACACTAACCGTAAATCTAAACATAACCCTAACCCTAACCCTAACGCAAACCTAACCCTAACCCAAACTCTAAACCTAAGCCTAACCCTAACCATAACCCTAACCCTAAACACTAACTCTAACCTTCACCCTAACCCTAAGCTAACCCTAATCCTAAGCCTAACACTAACCCTAACCCTAAACTTAACCCTAAACCTAACGCTAACATTGACCGTTACCTAACCTAAACCTAACCCTAACTCTAA
Organism: Rhinolophus sinicus; assembly: GCF_057876585.1. Lineage (NCBI taxonomy): Eukaryota > Metazoa > Chordata > Mammalia > Chiroptera > Rhinolophidae > Rhinolophus > Rhinolophus sinicus. The sequence continues at coordinate 70,535,350 of NC_142515.1, forward strand.
CCCTAACCCTAATCCTAACACTAACACTAACACTAAACCCTAACCGTAACCCTAACCCTAACCCTAATGCAAACCTAACCATAACCCTAACCCTAACCCTAACGCAAACCTAAACCTATCCCTGACCCTAACCCTAACCCTAACCATAACGCAAACCTAACCCTAACCCTAACGCAAACCTAACCCTAAACCTACACCCTAAACCGAACCCTAACCCTAACCCTAACCCTAACGCAAACCTAACCCTAAACATAACCCTAAACCTAACACTAACCCTATACCCTAACACTAACCCTACACTAACCTAACCCTAAACCTATACCCTAACCCTTACTCTACCCTAACCTAACCCTAAACCTAACCCTAAACCAAAAATAAGCCTAACGATTACAATGACACCTAACCCTAAACCTACCCTAACCCTAAATCTAACGCAAACCTAACCCTAACCTTACACCAACCCTAACCCTAACCCTAAATCTAACCCTAAAATTACAACTAACCTTAACCCTACCCTAACGCAAACCTAACCCTAACCCTAACTCTAACTCTAACCCTATCCCTAACCCTAACCCTAACCCTAACCCTAACGCAAAACTAACCGTAACCCTAACCCTAACCCTAACCTTAAACCTAACCTTAACCCTAACCCTAACGAAAACCTAACCCTAACCCTATTCCTAACCCTAAGCCTAACGCAAAACTAACCCTAACCCTAACCCTAACCCTAAACCTAACGCAAACCTAACCCTAAATCCTAACCCTAACCCTAACCCTAACCCTAACGCAAACCTAACCCTATACCTAACCCTAACCCTAACCCTAACCTTAACGCAAACCTAACGCTAACCCTAACCCTAAACCTAACCCTAACCCTAACACTAACCCAAAGCCTAACCCTAACGCAAACCTAACCCTAACCTTAACCCTAACCCTAACCCTAACCATAATGCAAACCTAACCCTAACCCTAACCCTAACGCAAACCTAACCGTAACCGTAACCCTATTCCTAACCTTAAACCTAAACTTACTTCTAACCCTAACGAAAACCTAAACCTAAACCTAACCCTAACCCTAACCCTAACGGAAACCTAAACCTAACCCTAACCCTAACCCAAAACCTAACGCAAACCTAACCCTAAATTCTAACCCTAATCCTAACCCTAACGCAAACCTAACCCTAAAACTAACCCTAACCCTAGCGCTAACGCTAACGCAAACCAAACCCTAACCCTATCCCTAACCCTAACCCTAAACATAACCCTAACCCTAACCCTAACCCTAACGCAAAACTAACGCTAAACCTAACCCTAACCATAACCCTAACACTAACACTAACCATAATGCAAACCTAACCCTAACCCTAACCCTAATCGTAAACCCTAAACCTATCCCTAACCCTAACCAAACACTAACCCTAAATCTAACCCTAACCTAAGCCTAACTGTTACGCTAACCCTAAGCCTAAACCTAACCGTAAACCTAACCCTAACGCAAACCTAACCCTAACCCTAACCCTAAACCTAACCATAACCCAGACCCTAACGCAAACGTAACCCTAACCATAACCCTAACCCTAAACCTAACCCTAACCCTAACGCAAACCTAACCCTAACCCTAACCCTAAACATAAACCCTATCCCTATCCCTAACCTTAACCCTCACCGTAACCCTAAACATAACGCAAACCTAACCCTAACCCTAACCCTAACCCTAACCCTAACGCAAACCTAACCCTAACCCTAACCCTAAACCTAACCCTAACACTAACACTAACGCAAACCTAATCCTAACCCTAACCCTAACCCTAACTCTAACCCTAACCCTAAAGCAAACATAACCCTAACCCTAACCCTAACCATAACCCTAACGCATACCTAACCCTAACCCTAACCCTAACCCTAACCTAACCCTAACCCTAACCCTAACACTAACCCTAACCCTACCACTAACCCTAACCCTAACCCTAAACCTAACGCTAAACCCTAAAGCTAACCCTATCCTTACACTAACCTAACACTAACCCTTACCCTAACCTTAAACCATAAACCTAACCCTAACCTAACATTAACGAAAACCCTAACACTAACCCTCACCTAAGCCTAACTCTAAACCTAACCCTAAACCTAAACCTTACCCTAACCCTAACCCTAATGCAAACATAACCCTAAAGCTAACCCTAACGCAAACCTAACCCTAAACCTAACCGTAACCCTAACCCTAACCCTAACGCAAATCTAACCCTAACCCTAATCGTAACCCTAAACCAAACCCAAACCCTAACCTTAACACAAACCTAACCCTAAACCTAACCCTAACAATAACCCTAACACAAACCCTAACGCAAACCTAACCCTACCCCTAAACCTAAACCTAACCCTATCCTTAAAATTATCCTTAACCATAAACCTAACGCAAACCTAACCATAACCCTAACGTAACCCTAAAATTAACGCAACCTTAACCCTAAAACCTAACACTAAACCTAACAATAACCCTAACCCTAATGATAACCTAAGCGTAGCCCTAACCCTAAACCTAACCCAAACTGTAAACTAACCCTAGCCTAACCCTAATCCTAACCCGAATCCTAACCCTAACCCTCACCTAACCGTAACTCTAACGCTAACCCTAAACCTACCCTTAGCCCTAACCCTAACCCTAACCCTAATACTAACCCTAACCCTAACCCTACCCATAACCCTATCCCTAACCCTAACCCTAAACCCTAGCCCTAACCCTAACCATAACCCTACCCCTAACACTAACCCTGACACAAACCAAACCCTAACCCTAACCCTAATTAAATCCTAACCCTAACCCTAACCCTAACATAATCCTAACCCTAACCCTAACCTTATCCTAACCCTAACGCAAACCTAAACCTAACCCTAATCCTAAACCTAACCCTAAACCTAACCCTAACCCTAACCCTAACCTGAACGCAAACCTAACCCTACTTAACGTTAACCATAAAACCCTAACGCTACCTTAACCCTAAACATAACCCTAACCCTAAACCGTAAACCTACCCTAACGCAAACCTAACCGTAACCCTAACCCTAACTCTAACCTTAAACCTAACCTTAATCCTAACACTAACGAAAACCTAACCCTAACCCTAACCCTAACCCTAACCCTAATGCAAATCTAACTCTAACCGTAACCCTAACCCTAAACCTAATGCAAACCTAACCCTAAATTCTAACCCTAACCCTAAATCTAACCCTAACCCTAACGCAAACCTAACCCTAAACCTTACCCTAACCCTAACCCTAACCTAACCCTAAACCTAACCCTAACCCTAACGCAAACCTAACCCTAACCCGAACCCTAACCCTAACCCTAACGCAAACCTAACCCTAACCCTAACCCTAACCCTAAGCCTAACCCAATCCCTAACCCTAACGCAAACCTATCCCTAACCCTAACCTTAACCCTAACGCACACCTAACCCTAACCTGAAACCTAACACTAAACCTAATCCTAAACCTCCCCAACCCATAACCCTACCCCTAACAATAACCATAACCCTAACCCTAAACACTAACTCTAAACCTAACCCTAACCCTAACCTAACCCTAATCCTAAGTCTAACCCTAACGCTAACACTAAACCTAACTTTATACCTAACCCTAACCTTAACCCTAATCGTAACCCTAACCCTAACACTAACCCCTAATCCTTACCATAACCCTAACCCTAATGCAAACCTAACAATAACCCTAACCCTAACCCTAAACCTAACCTAAACCTTACCCTAACAAAAAACCGAACCCTAAACCTAACGCTAAATCTAACGCAAACCTAACCCTAACCCTAACACTAACACTAACGCAAAACTAATACTAACCGTAAACCTAAACCTAAACCTAACCCTAACCTTAACGCAAACCTAAACCTAACCCTAACACTAACCCTAACTCTAACACTAACCCTAACCCTAACTCTTAAACCCTAACTCTAATCATACCGTAACCTAACCCTAAAACCTAACCCTAATCCTAAACCCTAACCCTAAACTTAACCTAGGCCTATCTCTTACCCTAACGCTAACCCTAAACCTAACCCTAACCCTAACCCTAACCCTAAGGCAAACCTAACCCTAACCCTAACCCTAACCCTAACCCTAACGCAAACCTAACCCTAACCCTAACACTATCCCTAACCCTAACCCTAACCCTAACTCAAACGTAACGCTAACCCTAACCCTAACAATAACCCTAACGGAAACATAACTCTAAACTTAACGCTTACCCTAACACTAACGCACACCTAACCCTAACCCTAACCCTAACTCTAACACTAACCCTAACGCAAACCTAACCCTAACCCTAACCTTAACACTAACCCTAACACTAACCCTAACGAAAATCTAACCCTAACCCTAACCCTAACACTAACCCTAAACCTAACCCTAACCCTAACCCTAAACATAAACCCTATCCCTATCCCTAACCTTAACCCTCACCGTAACCCTAAACATAACGCAAATCTAACCATAACCCTAATTCTAAACCTGACCTTAAACCTAACCCTAACCCTAACCCTAACCTTAACGCAAACCTAACCTTAACCCTAACCCTAACCCTAACCCTAACGCAAACCTAACCCTAACCCTAACCCTAAACCTAACCCTAACCCTAACCCTAACGCAAACCTAATCCTAACCCTAACCCTAACACTAACTCTAACCCTAACCCTAAAGCAAACATAACCCTAACCCTAACCCTAAGCATAACCCTAACGCATACCTAACCCTAACCCTAACCCTAACCCTAACCTAACCCTAACCCTAACCCTAACACTAACCCTAACCCTACCACTAACCCTAACTCTAACCCTAAACCTAACGCTAAACCCTAAAGCTAACCCTATCCTTACACTAACCTAACACTAACCCTTACCCTAACCTTAAACCATAAACCTATCCCTAACCTAACATTAACGAAAACCCTAACACTAACCCTCACCTAAGCCTAACTCTAAACCTAACCCTAAACCTAAACCTTACCCTAACCCTAACCCTAATGCAAACATAACCCTAAAGCTAACCCTAACGCAAACATAACCCTAAACCTAACCGTAACCCTAACCCTAACCCTAACGCAAATCTAACCCTAACCCTAATCGTAACCCTAAACCAAACCCAAACCCTAACCTTAACACAAACCTAACCCTAAACCTAACCCTAACAATAACCCTAACACAAACCCTAACGCAAACCTAACCCTACCCTTAGACCTAAACCTAACCCTATCCTTAAAACTATCCTTAACCCTAAACCTAACGCAAACCTAACCATAACCCTAACGTAACCCTAAATTAACGCAAACTTAACCCTAAAACCTAACACTAAACCTAAAAATAACCCTAACCCTAATGATAACCTAAGCGTAGCCCTAACCCTAAACCTAACCCAAACTGTAACCTAACCCTAGCCTAACCCTAATCCTAACCCGAATCCTAACCCTAACCCTCACCTAACCGTAACTCTAACGCTAACCCTAAACCTACCCTTAGCCCTAAACCTAACCCTAACCCTAATACTAAACCTAACCCTAACCCTACCCATAACCCTATCCCTAACCCTAACCCTAAACCCTAGCCCTAACCCTAACCATAACCCTACCCCTAACCCTAACCCTGACACAAACCTAACCCTAACCCTAACCCTAACTAAATCCTAACCCTAACCCTAACCCTAACATAATCCTAACCCTAACCCTAACCCTAATCCTAACCCTAACGCAAACCTAAACCTAACCCTAATCCTAAACCTAACCCTAAACCTAACCCTAACCCTAACCCTAACCTTAACGCAAACCTAACCCTACTTAACGTTAACCATAAAACCCTAACGCTAACCTTAACCCTAAACCTAACCCTAACCCTAAACCCTAGACCTATACGTAACACTAACCCTAACAATAACCCTAACCCTAACGCAAACCTAACCGTAACCCTAAACCTAAACCTAACCCTAACATTAAAACTAACCTTACCCTAACCCTAACGCAAACCTACCCCTACCCCTAACCCTAACCCTAACCCTAAACCTAAACCTAACCCTAAACCTACCCCTACCCATAACCCTAACACTAACACTAACCATAACCCTAACCCTAAACACTAACTCTAACCCTAACCCTAACCGTAACCTAAACCTAATCCTAAGTCTAACCCTAACCGTAACCCTAAACCTACCCCTAACCTTAACCCTAACATTGACCCTAACCTAACCCTAACCCTAACCCTAACCTTAATGCAAATCTAACTCTAACCGTAACCCTAACCCTAAACCTAATGCAAACCTAACCCTAAATCCTAACCCTAACCCTAAATCTAACCCTAACCCTAACGCAAACCTAACCCTAAACCTTACCCTAACCTTAACCCTAACCTAACCCTAAACCTAACCCTAACCCTAACGCAAACCTAACCCTAACCCTAACCCTAACCCTAACCCTAACGCAAACCTAACCCTAACCCTAACCCTAACCCTAACCCTAACGCAAACCTAACCCTAAACCTTACTCTAACCCTAACCCTAACCTAACCCTAAACCTAACCCTAACCCTAACGCAAACCTAACCCTAACCCGAACCCTAACCCTAACCCTAACGCAAACCTAACCCTAACCCTAACCCTAACCCTAAGCCTAACCCAATCCCTAACCCTAACGCAAACCTATCCCTAACCCTAACCTTAACCCTAACGCACACCTAACCCTAACCTGAAACCTAACACTAAACCTAATCCTAAACCTCCCCAACCCATAACCCTACCCCTAACAATAACCATAACCCTAACCCTAAACACTAACTCTAAACCTAACCCTAACCCTAACCTAACCCTAATCCTAAGTCTAACCCTAACGCTAACACTAAACCTAACTTTATACCTAACCCTAACCTTAACCCTAATCCTAACCCTAACCCTAACACTAACCCCTAATCCTTACCATAACCCTAACCCTAATGCAAACCTAACAATAACCCTAACCTTAACCCTAAACCTAACCTAAACCTTACCCTAACAAAAAACCGAACCCTAACCCTAACGCTAAATCTAACGCAAACCTAACCCTAACCCTAACACTAACACTAACGCAAAACTAATACTAACCGTAAACCTAAACCTAAACCTAACCCTAACCCTAACGCAAACCTAAACCTAACCCTAACACTAACCCTAACCCTAACACTAACCCTAACCCTAACTCTTAAACCCTAACTCTAATCATACCGTAACCTAACCCTAAAACCTAACCCTAATCCTAAACCCTAACCCTAAACTTAACCTAGGCCTATCTCTTACCCTAACGCTAACCCTAAACCTAACCCTAACCCTAACCCTAAGGCAAACCTAACCCTAACCCTAACCCTAACCCTAACCCTAACGCAAACCTAACCCTAACCCTAACACTATCCCTAACCCTAACCCTAACCCTAACTCAAACGTAACGCTAACCCTAACCCTAACAATAACCCTAACGGAAACATAACTCTAAACTTAACGCTTACCCTAACACTAACGCACACCTAACCCTAACCCTAACCCTAACTCTAACACTAACCCTAACGCAAACCTAACCCTAACCCTAACCTTAACACTAACCCTAACACTAACCCTAACGAAAATCTAACACTAACCCTAACCCTAACACTAACCCTAAACCTAACCCTAACCCTAACCCTAAACATAAACCCTATCCCTATCCCTAACCTTAACCCTCACCGTAACCCTAAACATAACGCAAATCTAACCATAACCCTAATTCTAAACCTGACCTTAAACCTAACCCTAACCCTAACCCTAACCTTAACGCAAACCTAACCTTAACCCTAACCCTAACCCTAACCCTAACGCAAACCTAACCCTAACCCTAACCCTAAACCTAACCCTAACCCTAACCCTAACGCAAACCTAATCCTAACCCTAACCCTAACACTAACTCTAACCCTAACCCTAAAGCAAACATAACCCTAACCCTAACCCTAAGCATAACCCTAACGCATACCTAACCCTAACCCTAACCCTAACCCTAACCTAACCCTAACCCTAACCCTAACACTAACCCTAACCCTACCACTAACCCTAACTCTAACCCTAAACCTAACGCTAAACCCTAAAGCTAACCCTATCCTTACACTAACCTAACACTAACCCTTACCCTAACCTTAAACCATAAACCTATCCCTAACCTAACATTAACGAAAACCCTAACACTAACCCTCACCTAAGCCTAACTCTAAACCTAACCCTAAACCTAAACCTTACCCTAACCCTAACCCTAATGCAAACATAACCCTAAAGCTAACCCTAACGCAAACATAACCCTAAACCTAACCGTAACCCTAACCCTAACCCTAACGCAAATCTAACCCTAACCCTAATCGTAACCCTAAACCAAACCCAAACCCTAACCTTAACACAAACCTAACCCTAAACCTAACCCTAACAATAACCCTAACACAAACCCTAACGCAAACCTAACCCTACCCTTAGACCTAAACCTAACCCTATCCTTAAAACTATCCTTAACCCTAAACCTAACGCAAACCTAACCATAACCCTAACGTAACCCTAAATTAACGCAAACTTAACCCTAAAACCTAACACTAAACCTAAAAATAACCCTAACCCTAATGATAACCTAAGCGTAGCCCTAACCCTAAACCTAACCCAAACTGTAACCTAACCCTAGCCTAACCCTAATCCTAACCCGAATCCTAACCCTAACCCTCACCTAACCGTAACTCTAACGCTAACCCTAAACCTACCCTTAGCCCTAAACCTAACCCTAACCCTAATACTAAACCTAACCCTAACCCTACCCATAACCCTATCCCTAACCCTAACCCTAAACCCTAGCCCTAACCCTAACCATAACCCTACCCCTAACCCTAACCCTGACACAAACCTAACCCTAACCCTAACCCTAACTAAATCCTAACCCTAACCCTAACCCTAACATAATCCTAACCCTAACCCTAACCCTAATCCTAACCCTAACGCAAACCTAAACCTAACCCTAATCCTAAACCTAACCCTAAACCTAACCCTAACCCTAACCCTAACCTTAACGCAAACCTAACCCTACTTAACGTTAACCATAAAACCCTAACGCTAACCTTAACCCTAAACCTAACCCTAACCCTAAACCCTAGACCTATACGTAACACTAACCCTAACAATAACCCTAACCCTAACGCAAACCTAACCGTAACCCTAAACCTAAACCTAACCCTAACATTAAAACTAACCTTACCCTAACCCTAACGCAAACCTACCCCTACCCCTAACCCTAACCCTAACCCTAAACCTAAACCTAACCCTAAACCTACCCCTACCCATAACCCTAACACTAACACTAACCATAACCCTAACCCTAAACACTAACTCTAACCCTAACCCTAACCGTAACCTAAACCTAATCCTAAGTCTAACCCTAACCGTAACCCTAAACCTACCCCTAACCTTAACCCTAACATTGACCCTAACCTAACCCTAACCCTAACCCTAACCTTAATGCAAATCTAACTCTAACCGTAACCCTAACCCTAAACCTAATGCAAACCTAACCCTAAATCCTAACCCTAACCCTAAATCTAACCCTAACCCTAACGCAAACCTAACCCTAAACCTTACCCTAACCTTAACCCTAACCTAACCCTAAACCTAACCCTAACCCTAACGCAAACCTAACCCTAACCCTAACCCTAACCCTAACCCTAACGCAAACCTAACCCTAACCCTAACCCTAACCCTAACCCTAACGCAAACCTAACCCTAAACCTTACTCTAACCCTAACCCTAACCTAACCCTAAACCTAACCCTAACCCTAACGCAAACCTAACCCTAACCCGAACCCTAACCCTAACCCTAACGCAAACCTAACCCTAACCCTAACCCTAACCCTAAGCCTAACCCAATCCCTAACCCTAACGCAAACCTATCCCTAACCCTAACCTTAACCCTAACGCACACCTAACCCTAACCTGAAACCTAACACTAAACCTAATCCTAAACCTCCCCAACCCATAACCCTACCCCTAACAATAACCATAACCCTAACCCTAAACACTAACTCTAAACCTAACCCTAACCCTAACCTAACCCTAATCCTAAGTCTAACCCTAACGCTAACACTAAACCTAACTTTATACCTAACCCTAACCTTAACCCTAATCCTAACCCTAACCCTAACACTAACCCCTAATCCTTACCATAACCCTAACCCTAATGCAAACCTAACAATAACCCTAACCTTAACCCTAAACCTAACCTAAACCTTACCCTAACAAAAAACCGAACCCTAACCCTAACGCTAAATCTAACGCAAACCTAACCCTAACCCTAACACTAACACTAACGCAAAACTAATACTAACCGTAAACCTAAACCTAAACCTAACCCTAACCCTAACGCAAACCTAAACCTAACCCTAACACTAACCCTAACCCTAACACTAACCCTAACCCTAACTCTTAAACCCTAACTCTAATCATACCGTAACCTAACCCTAAAACCTAACCCTAATCCTAAACCCTAACCCTAAACTTAACCTAGGCCTATCTCTTACCCTAACGCTAACCCTAAACCTAACCCTAACCCTAACCCTAAGGCAAACCTAACCCTAACCCTAACCCTAACCCTAACCCTAACGCAAACCTAACCCTAACCCTAACACTATCCCTAACCCTAACCCTAACCCTAACTCAAACGTAACGCTAACCCTAACCCTAACAATAACCCTAACGGAAACATAACTCTAAACTTAACGCTTACCCTAACACTAACGCACACCTAACCCTAACCCTAACCCTAACTCTAACACTAACCCTAACGCAAACCTAACCCTAACCCTAACCTTAACACTAACCCTAACACTAACCCTAACGAAAATCTAACACTAACCCTAACCCTAACACTAACCCTAAACCTAACCCTAACCCTAACCCTAAACATAAACCCTATCCCTATCCCTAACCTTAACCCTCACCGTAACCCTAAACATAACGCAAATCTAACCATAACCCTAATTCTAAACCTGACCTTAAACCTAACCCTAACTCTAACCCTAACCTTAACGCAAACCTAACCCTAACCCTAACCCTAACCCTAACCCTAACGCAAACCTAACCCTAACCCTAACCCTAAACCTAACCCTAACCCTAACCCTAACGCAAACCTAATCCTAACCCTAACCCTAACACTAACTCTAACCCTAACCCTAAAGCAAACATAACCCTAACCCTAACCCTAAGCATAACCCTAACGCATACCTAACCCTAACCCTAACCCTAACCCTAACCTAACCCTAACCCTAACCCTAACACTAACCCTAACCCTACCACTAACCCTAACTCTAACCCTAAACCTAACGCTAAACCCTAAAGCTAACCCTATCCTTACACTAACCTAACACTAACCCTTACCCTAACCTTAAACCATAAACCTATCCCTAACCTAACATTAACGAAAACCCTAACACTAACCCTCACCTAAGCCTAACTCTAAACCTAACCCTAAACCTAAACCTTACCCTAACCCTAACCCTAATGCAAACATAACCCTAAAGCTAACCCTAACGCAAACATAACCCTAAACCTAACCGTAACCCTAACCCTAACCCTAACGCAAATCTAACCCTAACCCTAATCGTAACCCTAAACCAAACCCAAACCCTAACCTTAACACAAACCTAACCCTAAACCTAACCCTAACAATAACCCTAACACAAACCCTAACGCAAACCTAACCCTACCCTTAGACCTAAACCTAACCCTATCCTTAAAACTATCCTTAACCCTAAACCTAACGCAAACCTAACCATAACCCTAACGTAACCCTAAATTAACGCAAACTTAACCCTAAAACCTAACACTAAACCTAAAAATAACCCTAACCCTAATGATAACCTAAGCGTAGCCCTAACCCTAAACCTAACCCAAACTGTAACCTAACCCTAGCCTAACCCTAATCCTAACCCGAATCCTAACCCTAACCCTCACCTAACCGTAACTCTAACGCTAACCCTAAACCTACCCTTAGCCCTAAACCTAACCCTAACCCTAATACTAACCCTAACCCTAACCCTACCCATAACCCTATCCCTAACCCTAACCCTAAACCCTAGCCCTAACCCTAACCATAACCCTACCCCTAACCCTAACCCTGACACAAACCTAACCCTAACCCTAACCCTAACTAAATCCTAACCCTAACCCTAACCCTAACATAATCCTAACCCTAACCCTAACCCTAATCCTAACCCTAACGCAAACCTAAACCTAACCCTAATCCTAAACCTAACCCTAAACCTAACCCTAACACTAACCCTAACCTTAACGCAAACCTAACCCTACTTAACGTTAACCATAAAACCCTAACGCTAACCTTAACCCTAAACCTAACCCTAACCCTAAACCCTAGACCTATACGTAACACTAACCCTAACAATAACCCTAACCCTAACGCAAACCTAACCGTAACCCTAAACCTAAACCTAACCCTAACATTAAAACTAACCTTACCCTAACCCTAACGCAAACCTACCCCTACCCCTAACCCTAACCCTAACCCTAAACCTAAACCTAACCCTAAACCTACCCCTACCCATAACCCTAACACTAACACTAACCATAACCCTAACCCTAAACACTAACTCTAACCCTAACCCTAACCGTAACCTAAACCTAATCCTAAGTCTAACCCTAACCGTAACCCTAAACCTACCCCTAACCTTAACCCTAACATTGACCCTAACCTAACCCTAACCCTAACCCTAACCTTAATGCAAATCTAACTCTAACCGTAACCCTAACCCTAAACCTAATGCAAACCTAACCCTAAATCCTAACCCTAACCCTAAATCTAACCCTAACCCTAACGCAAACCTAACCCTAAACCTTACCCTAACCTTAACCCTAACCTAACCCTAAACCTAACCCTAACCCTAACGCAAACCTAACCCTAACCCTAACCCTAACCCTAACCCTAACGCAAACCTAACCCTAACCCTAACCCTAACCCTAACCCTAACGCAAACCTAACCCTAAACCTTACTCTAACCCTAACCCTAACCTAACCCTAAACCTAACCCTAACCCTAACGCAAACCTAACCCTAACCCGAACCCTAACCCTAACCCTAACGCAAACCTATCCCTAACCCTAACCTTAACCCTAACGCACACCTAACCCTAACCTGAAACCTAACACTAAACCTAATCCTAAACCTCCCCAACCCATAACCCTACCCCTAACAATAACCATAACCCTAACCCTAAACACTAACTCTAAACCTAACCCTAACCCTAACCTAACCCTAATCCTAAGTCTAACCCTAACGCTAACACTAAACCTAACTTTATACCTAACCCTAACCTTAACCCTAATCCTAACCCTAACCCTAACACTAACCCCTAATCCTTACCATAACCCTAACCCTAATGCAAACCTAACAATAACCCTAACCCTAACCCTAAACCTAACCTAAACCTTACCCTAACAAAAAACCGAACCCTAACCCTAACGCTAAATCTAACGCAAACCTAACCCTAACCCTAACACTAACACTAACGCAAAACTAATACTAACCGTAAACCTAAACCTAAACCTAACCCTAACCCTAACGCAAACCTAAACCTAACCCTAACACTAACCCTAACCCTAACACTAACCCTAACCCTAACTCTTAAACCCTAACTCTAATCATACCGTAACCTAACCCTAAAACCTAACCCTAATCCTAAACCCTAACCCTAAACTTAACCTAGGCCTATCTCTTACCCTAACGCTAACCCTAAACCTAACCCTAACCCTAACCCTAAGGCAAACCTAACCCTAACCCTAACCCTAACCCTAACCCTAACGCAAACCTAACCCTAACCCTAACACTATCCCTAACCCTAACCCTAACCCTAACTCAAACGTAACGCTAACCCTAACCCTAACAATAACCCTAACGGAAACATAACTCTAAACTTAACGCTTACCCTAACACTAACGCACACCTAACCCTAACCCTAACCCTAACTCTAACACTAACCCTAACGCAAACCTAACCCTAACCCTAACCTTAACACTAACCCTAACACTAACCCTAACGAAAATCTAACACTAACACTAACCCTAACACTAACCCTAAACCTAACCCTAACCCTAACCCTAAACATAAACCCTATCCCTATCCCTAACCTTAACCCTCACCGTAACCCTAAACATAACGCAAATCTAACCATAACCCTAATTCTAAACCTGACCTTAAACCTAACCCTAACTCTAACCCTAACCTTAACGCAAACCTAACCCTAACCCTAACCCTAACCCTAACCCTAACGCAAACCTAACCCTAACCCTAACCCTAAACCTAACCCTAACCCTAACCCTAACGCAAACCTAATCCTAACCCTAACCCTAACACTAACTCTAACCCTAACCCTAAAGCAAACATAACCCTAACCCTAACCCTAAGCATAACCCTAACGCATACCTAACCCTAACCCTAACCCTAACCCTAACCTAACCCTAACCCTAACCCTAACACTAACCCTAACCCTACCACTAACCCTAACCCTAACCCTAAACCTAACGCTAAACCCTAAAGCTAACCCTATCCTTACACTAACCTAACACTAACCCTTACCCTAACCTTAAACCATAAACCTATCCCTAACCTAACATTAACGAAAACCCTAACACTAACCCTCACCTAAGCCTAACTCTAAACCTAACCCTAAACCTAAACCTTACCCTAACCCTAACCCTAATGCAAACATAACCCTAAAGCTAACCCTAACGCAAACATAACCCTAAACCTAACCGTAACCCTAACCCTAACCCTAACGCAAATCTAACCCTAACCCTAATCGTAACCCTAAACCAAACCCAAACCCTAACCTTAACACAAACCTAACCCTAAACCTAACCCTAACAATAACCCTAACACAAACCCTAACGCAAACCTAACCCTACCCTTAGACCTAAACCTAACCCTATCCTTAAAACTATCCTTAACCCTAAACCTAACGCAAACCTAACCATAACCCTAACGTAACCCTAAATTAACGCAAACTTAACCCTAAAACCTAACACTAAACCTAACAATAACCCTAACCCTAATGATAACCTAAGCGTAGCCCTAACCCTAAACCTAACCCAAACTGTAACCTAACCCTAGCCTAACCCTAATCCTAACCCGAATCCTAACCCTAACCCTCACCTAACCGTAACTCTAACGCTAACCCTAAACCTACCCTTAGCCCTAACCCTAACCCTAACCCTAATACTAACCCTAACCCTAACCCTACCCATAACCCTATCCCTAACCCTAACCCTAAACCCTAGCCCTAACCCTAACCATAACCCTACCCCTAACCCTAACCCTGACACAAACCTAACCCTAACCCTAACCCTAACTAAATCCTAACCCTAACCCTAACCCTAACATAATCCTAATCCTAACCCTAACCCTAATCCTAACCCTAACGCAAACCTAAACCTAACCCTAATCCTAAACCTAACCCTAAACCTAACCCTAACCCTAACCCTAACCTTAACGCAAACCTAACCCTACTTAACGTTAACCATAAAACCCTAACGCTAACCTTAACCCTAAACCTAACCCTAACCCTAAACCCTAGACCTATACGTAACCCTAACCCTAACAGTAACCCTAACCCTAACGCAAACCTAACCGTAACCCTAAACCTAAACCTAACCCTAACATTAAAACTAACCTTACCCTAACCCTAACGCAAACCTACCCCTACCCCTAACCCTAACCCTAACCCTAAACCTAAACCTAACCCTAAACCTACCCCTACCCATAACCCTAACACTAACACTAACCATAACCCTAACCCTAAACACTAACTCTAACCCTAACCCTAACCGTAACCTAAACCTAATCCTAAGTCTAACCCTAACCGTAACCCTAAACCTACCCCTAACCTTAACCCTAACATTGACCCTAACCTAACCCTAACCCTAACCCTAACCTTAATGCAAATCTAACTCTAACCGTAACCCTAACCCTAAACCTAATGCAAACCTAACCCTAAATCCTAACCCTAACCCTAAATCTAACCCTAACCCTAACGCAAACCTAACCCTAAACCTTACCCTAACCTTAACCCTAACCTAACCCTAAACCTAACCCTAACCCTAACGCAAACCTAACCCTAACCCTAACCCTAACCCTAACCCTAACGCAAACCTAACCCTAACCCTAACCCTAACCCTAACCCTAACGCAAACCTAACCCTAACCCTAACCCTAACCCTAAGCCTAACCCTAACCCTAACCCTAACGCAAACCTAACCCTAACCCTAACCCTAACCCTAAGCCTAACCCAAACCCTAACCCTAACGCAAACCTATCCCTAACCCTAACCTTAACCCTAACGCACACCTAACCCTAACCAGAAATCTAACACTAAACCTAATCCTAAACCTACCCCAACCCATAACCCTACCCCTAACACTAACCATAACCCTAACCCTAAACACTAACTCTAAACCTAACCCTAACCCTAACCTAACCCTAATCCTAAGTCTAACCCTAACGCTAACACTAAACCTAACTTTATACCTAACCCTAACCTTAACCCTAATCCTAACCCTAACCCTAACACTAACCCCTAATCCTAACCATAACCCTAACCCTAATGCAAACCTAACAATAACCATAACCCTAACCCTAAACCTAACCTAAACCTTACACTAACAAAAAACCGAACCCTAACCCTAACGCTAAATCTAACGCAAACCTAACCCTAACCCTAACACTAACACTAACGCAAAACTAATACTAACCGTAAACCTAAACCTAAACCTAACCCTAACCCTAACGCAAACCTAAACCTAACCCTAACACTAACCCTAACCCTAACACTAACCCTAACCCTAACTCTTAAACCCTAACTCTAATCATACCGTAACCTAACCATAAAACCTAACCCTAATCCTAAACCCTAACCCTAACCTTAACCTAGGCCTAACTCTTACCCTAACGCTAACCCTAAACCTAACCCTAAACCTAACCCTAAGGCAAACCTAACCCTAACCCTAACCCTAACCCTAACCCTAACGCAAACCTAACCCTAACCCTAACACTATCCCTAACCCTAACCCTAACCCTAACTCAAACGTAACGCTAACCCTAACCCTAACAATAACCCTAACGGAAACATAACTCTAAACTTAACGCTAACCCTAACACTAACGCACACCTAACCCTAACCCTAACCCTAACTCTAACACTAACCCTAACGCAAACCTAACCCTAAACCTAACCTTAACCCTAACCCTAACCCTAACCCTAACCATAAACCCTAGCACTATCCCTAACCCTAACACTAACCGTAAATCTAAACATAACCCTAACCCTAACCCTAACGCAAACCTAACCCTAACCCTAACCCTAACCCTAAACCTAACCATAACCCTAACCCTAACGCAATCCTAACCCTAGCCCTAACCCTACACTAACGCAAACCTAACCCTAACCCTAACCCTAACCCTAACCCTAGACCTATCCCTAACCCTTACCCTAACCGTAACCCTAACCATAACGCAAACCTAACCCTAAACTTAACCCTAACCCTAACCTAACCCTAATCCTAACCCTAACCCTAACCCTAACGCAAACCTAACCCTAACCCTAACCCTAAAGCTAACTCTAAACTTAAAACTAACCTTAACCCTAACCCTATCGCACACCTAACCCTAAACCTAAATCTAAGTCTAACCCTAACCCTAACGCAATCCTAACCCTAGCCCTATCCCTAACCCTAACCCTAACCCTAACGCTAACCTAACCCTAACCCTAACCCTAACCCTAACCCTAACGCTAACCTAACCCTAACCTAACCCTAACCCTAACCCTAACCCTAACACTAACCCTAACCCTAACCCTAACGCAAACCTAACCCTAACTTTAACTCTAACCCTAAACCTAACCCAAACCCTAACCTTAACGCAAACCTAACCCTAACCCTAACACTAACCCTACACCTAACGCAAACCGACACCTAACACTAACCCTAACCCTAACCCAAACCCTAACCCAAACAGTAACGCAAACCTAACCCTAACACTAAACCTAAAACTAACCCTAACCTTAAAACTAACCTTAACCCTAAAACTAACGCAAACCTAACCCTAACCCTAACCCAAACTCTAACCCTAACGGAAACATAACTCTAACCCTATCCCTAAAACTAACGCAAACCTAACCCTAAATCCTAAACCTAAACATAACCCTAACCCTAACCCTAATGCTAACCTAACCCTAACACTAACCATAACCCTAACCCTAACCCTAACGCTAACCTAACCCTATCCTAACCCTAATCCTAACATGAAACCTAACCCTAAAGCTAACTTAACCATAACCCTAAAGCTAACCCTATACCTATCACTAACCCTAACCCTAACCCTAACCATCACACTAAACCTAACCCTAAACCTACCCCTAAATATAACGCTAACCCTAACACTAACCATAACCCTAACCCTAACATTAACTCTAACCCTAACCCTAACCCTAACCTAACCCTAATCCTAAGTCTAAACTTAACCCTAACCCTAACCCTAAACCTAACCCTAACATTGACCCTAACCTAACCCTAACCTAATCCTATCTCTAACCCTAACCCTAATCCTAACCCTAACCCTAACACTAAAACCTAACCATAATCTTAACCCTAACCATAATGCAAACCTAACCATAACCCTAACCCTAACCCTAACGCAAAAATATCCCTAACCCAAAACCTAACCCTAACCCTAACCCTAACGCAAACCTAACCCTAACCATAACCCTAACCTTAACGCAAACCTAACCGTAACCCTAACCCTAACAATAACACAAACCTAACACTAAACATAACTTTAAACCTAACCCAAATCCTAACCCTAACGCAAACCTAGACATAACCCTAACGCTAACCCTAACCCTAACCCTAACCCTACCCAAAAACCTAACCCGA
The DNA here is from genome assembly GCF_057876585.1 of Rhinolophus sinicus. NCBI lineage: Eukaryota > Metazoa > Chordata > Mammalia > Chiroptera > Rhinolophidae > Rhinolophus > Rhinolophus sinicus. Next base: position 70,554,353 of record NC_142515.1, read on the forward strand.
ACCGTACCCTAACGTAACCCTAAAACTAAACCTAATCCTAAACCCTAACTCTAAACCTAACCTAACAATAACCCTAACCCTTACCCTAACCTAAGTCTAACTCTTAACCTAACCCTAACCGTAAACCTAACCCTAACCCTAAATATAATGCAAACCTAACCCTAAACCTAATCCAAAACCTAACGCTAACCCTAACGCAAACCTAAACTTATACCTAACCCTAACCCTAACCTTAACCATGACGCAAACCTAACCCTAACCCTAAACCTAACCCGAACCCTAACGCAAACCTAACACTAACCGTAACACTAACCCTAAACCTAACACAAAGCCTAACCCTACCGCAAATCTAACCTTAACTCTAACCCTAACCCTAAACCTAACGAAAACCTAACCCTAACCCTAACACTAACCCTAACGCAAACCTAACCCTAACCCTAACCCTAAACCTAAGCCTAACCCTAACCCTAACGCAAACCAATCCCTAACACTAACCCTAACCCTAACCCTAACCCTAACCATAACGCAAACCTAACCCTAACCCTAACCCTAACCCTAACCCTAACGCATAGCTAACCCTAACCCTAACCCTAACCCTAACCCTAACCCTAACCCTAACCCTAACCCTAACCCTAACCCTAACCTAAACTCAATCCAAACCCTAACCCTAACCCTAACCCTAACCCTAACGCATACCTAACCCTACCCCTAACCCTAAATCTAACCCTAACGAAAACCTAACCCTAACCCTAACCCTAATCCTAACCCTAAACCTAAACTAAACCTAACCCAAACCCTAACCCTAACACTAACCCTAACCCGAAACCTAACATTAATCCTGAACCCTAACCCTAACCCTAACCCTAACGCAAACTAACCCTAACCCTAACCCTAACACTAAACCTAAAACATACCTAACCCTAACCCTAACCTTAACCCTAAACCTAATCCTAACCCTAACCCTAACGCAAACCTAACCCTAACCCTAACCCTAACTCTAAACCTAACGTAAACCTAACCCTAAATCCTAACCCTAAAACTAACCCTAACCCTAACGCATACCTAACCCTAACCCTAACCCTAACGCAACCTAAACTTAACCCTATCCCTAACCCTAACCCTAACACAAGCCTATCCCTAAAACTAACCCTATCCATAAACCTAACCCTAATTCTAAACCTAACCTAACCCTAACCCTAACCCTAACCCTAACCCTAACCCTAACCCTAACCATAACCCTAACGCAAACCTATCCCTAACCCTAACACTAACGCTAACACAAACCTAACCCTAACCCTAACCCTAAACCTAAACCTAATCCTAACCCTAACCCTAACTCAAACCTAATCCTAACCCTAACCCTAAACCTAACCCTAAACCTAACGCCAACATAACCAAAACCCTAACCCTAATCCTAACCCTAACCCTAAACCCTATCACTATCCCTAACCCTAACGTTAACCTAACCAAAGTCTAAACCTAACCCTATCCCGAAACCTAACCCTAACCCTAACGTAAACATAACACTAACGCTAACCCTAAACCTACCCCTACCCATAAATCTAACCCTAACACTAACCATAACCCTAACCTAAACATTAACTCTAACACTAACCATAACCCTAATGTAACCCTAATCCTAAGTCTAACCCTAACCCTAACCGTAAACCTAACCCTAAAACTAACCCTAACTTTGACCCTAACCTAATACTAACACTATCCTACATCTAAACCTAAACCTAATCCTAACCCTAACCCTAACCCTAAACCCTAACCCTAACGCAAACCTAACCTTAACCCTAACCCTAAACCTAACCCTAAAACAAGCCTATCCCTAAACCTAACCCTATCCATAAACCTAACCCTAACCCTAACCCTAACCTAACCCTAACCCTAACCCTAATTCTAACCCTAACAATAACCCTAACCCTAACGCAAACCTAACCCTAACCCTAACCCTAACGTTAACGCAAACCTAACCCTAAACTTAACGCTAACCATAAAACCCTCACCCTAACCCTAACCCTAAACCTAACCCTAACCCTAAAGCCTAGCCCTATCCCTAACCCTAACCCTAATCGTAACCCTAACCCTAACGCAAACCTAACGGTAACACTAACCCTAAACCTAACCTTACCCTAAAAACTAACCTTAACCTAACCCTAACGCAAACCTAACCGTAACCCTAACCCTAACACTAACCCTAGACCTAACACTAACCATAACCCTAACGCAAATCTAACCGTAACCCTAACCCTAAATCCTAACCCTAACCCTTAAACTAACCCAAACGCAAACCTAACCCTAACCCTAACCCTAAACCTAACCCTAAACCTAACGCAAACCTAACCCTAAATCCTAACCCTAACCCTAACCCTAACCCTAACGCAAACCTAACCCTAAACCTAACCCTAACCCTAACTTTAACCCTAACCCTAACGCAAACGTAACCCTAATCCTAACCCTAACCCTAACCCTAACCATAACACAAACCTAACCCTAACCCTAACCCTAAACCTAACCCTAACCTTAAAACTAACCTTAACCCTAACCCTAAAGCAAACATAACCCTAAACCTAACGCTAACACTAACCCTAGACCTAACCCTTACCATAACCCTAACCGTAACCCTAACCCTAATGAAAACCTAAACCTAACCCTAACCCTAACCCTAACCCTAACCCTAACGCAAACCTAACCCTAACCCTAACCCTAAACCTAACCGTAACCTTAAAACTAACCTGAACCCTAACCCTAAAGCAAACATAACCCTAAAACAAACGCTAACACAAACCCTAGACCTAACCCTAACCATAACCCTAACCGTAACCCAAACCCTAACTCAAACCTAACCCTAACATAAACCCTAACACTAACCCAACCCTAACCCTAACCCTAACCCTAACGCAAACCTTACCCTAAACCTAAAGCTAACCCTAAACTTAAAACTAACCTTAACCCTAACCCTAACGCAAACCTAACCCTAACCCTAACTCTCATTATAACCCTAACCCTAAACCCTAACCCTAACCCTAAACCTAACGAAAACCTAACCCTAACCCTAACCCTAACCCTAACCCTAACGCAAACCTAAACCTAACCCTAACCCTAACCCTAACGCAAACCTTACCCTAAACCTAAAGCTAAC
>NC_142515.1:70567500-70575000 GCF_057876585.1 Rhinolophus sinicus
AACCCTAACCCTAAACCTAGCCCTAACCCTAACCTAACCCTAACCGTAACCCAAACCCTAACACAAACCTAACCCTAACCTTAACCCTAACGCTAACCCAACCCTAGCCCTAACCCTAACCCTAACCCTAATTCAAACCTAACCCTAACCCTAACCCTAAAGGTAACCCTAAACTTAAAACTAACCTTAACCCTAACCCTAACGCACACCTAACCCTAACCCTAACCCTAACCCTAACCCTAACCCTAACCCTAACCGAAACCCTAAGACTAACCTAAACCTAACCGTAACCTAAACCCTAACCCTAACCCTAAACCTAACCCTTACCTAACACTAACCCTAACCCTAACACTAACCCTAACCTAAGCCTAACTCTAACCCTAACCCTAACCCTAAACTTTACCCTAACTCTAACCCTAACGAAAACCTAACCCTAACCCTAACACTAACCCTAACCCTAACCCTAACGCTAACCTAACCCTAAACCTAACCCTAACCCTAACCCTAACCCTAACGCAAACCTAAACCTAACCCTAACCCTAACCCTAACCCTAACCCTAACCCTAACTCTAACCCTAAACCTAACCCAAACCCTAACCTTAACGCAAACCTAACCCTAACCCTAACCCTAACCCTAACCCTAACCCTAACCCTAACGCAAACCTAACCCTTACCCTAAACCTAACCCTAACCCTAACCCTAACCCAAACCCTAACGCAAACCAAACCCTAACCCTAACCCTAAACCTAACCCTAACCTGAAAACTAACCTTAAACCTAAACCTAACGCAAACCTAACCCTAACCCTAACCCTAAACCTAACCCTAAACCTCACCCTAACCCTAACCCTAACAATAACGCAAACATAACCCTAACCCTAACCCTAACCCTAACACTAAACCTAAACCTAACCATAACCCTAACGCAAACCTAACCCTAACCCTAACCCTAACAGTAACCCTAACCTAATGCAACCCTAACCCTAACCCTAACACTAACCCTTACCCTAACGCATACCTAACCCTAGCCCAAACCTAACCCTAACCCTAACGCAAACCTAAACCTAACCCTAACCATAAACCTAACCCTAACCCTAAACCTAACCCTAACCTAAACCTAACCGAAAACCTAACCATAACCCTAAACCTAACCTTAACCCTAATCCCTAACCCTAACCCTAAGCCTAAGGATAAACTAAACATAACCGTAACCTAAACCCTAACCCTAACCCTAAACCTAACCCTAACCTAACACTAACCCTAACCCTAACACTAACCCTAACGTAAGTCTAACTCTAACACTAAACCTAACCCTAAACGTTACCCTAACCCTAAGCCTAACGCAAACTTAACCCTAACCCTAACACTAACCCTAACCCTAACCCTAACGCTAACCTAACCCTAAACCTAACCCTAACCCTAACCCTAACCCTAACGCAAACCTAAACCTAACCCTAATCCTAACCCTAACCCTAACGCAAAACTAACCCTAACCCTAACTCTAACCCTAAACCTACTCAAACCCTAACCTTAACGCAAACCTAAACCTAACCCTAACCCTAACCCTAACGCAAACCTAAACCTAACCCTAACCCTAACCCTAACCCTAACGCAAACCTAATCCTAACCCTATCCCTAAACCTAACCCAAACCCTAACCTTAACGCAAACCTAACCCTAAACCTAACTCTATCCCTAACACTAACGCAATCCTAACCCTAACCCTAACCCTAACCGTAACCATAACCCTAACCCTAACGCAAACCTAACCGTAACCCTAACCCTAACCCTAACCTTAAACCTACCCTTAACCCTAACCCTAACGAAAACTTAACCCTAACCCTAACCCTAACCCAAACCCTAACGCAAACCTAACCCTAACCCTAACACTAACCCTAACCTTAACCCTAAACCTAACGCAAACCTAACCCTAAATCCTAACCCTAACCCTAACCCTAACCCTAACCCTAACCCTAACGCAAAACTAACCCTAAACCTAACCCTAACCATAACCTTAAAGCTAACGAAAACCAAACCCTAACCCTAACCCTAACGTATACCTAACCCTAACCCTAACCCTAACCCTAAACCTAACCCTAACCCAAACGCAAACCTAAACATAACCCTAACACTAACCCTAACCCTAACCCTAACCCTAAAACCTAACCCTAACCCTACCCTAACCTAACCCTAAAACTAAACCTAATCCTAAACGCTAACCCTAACCCTAACCTAACACAAAACCTAACCCTAACCTAAGCCTAACTCTTACCCTAACCCTAACCTTAATCATGACGAAAACCTAACCCTAACCCTAACCGTAACCCTAACAGAAACCTAACCCTAACCCTAACCCTATACCTAACACTAACCCTAACCCTAACGCAAACCTATCCCTAACCCTAACCGTAACCCTAACCCTAACCCTAACGCAAACCTAACACTAACCCTAACCCTTACACTAACCCTAACACAAACCTAACCCTATCCCTAACCCTAACCTTAAACGTAATCCTAACACTAACCCTAACGCAAACCTAACCCTAACACTAACGCTAACCCTAACCCTAACCCTAACCGTAACCCTAACCGTACGCAAACCTAACCCTAACCCTAACCCTAACCATAACGCAAACCTAATCCTAACCCTAAACCTAACCCTAACCCTAACCCTAACCCTAACGCAAACCTAACCCTAACCCTAACCCTAACCCTAACGCAAACCTAACCCTATACCTAAAACTAACCCTAACGCTAACCCTAACGCAAACCTAACCCTAACCCTAACCCTAACCCTAACCCTAACCCTAACACAAACCTAACACTAACCCTAACCCTAACCCTAAACCTAACCCAAACCATAACCCTAACGCAAAACTAACCCTAACCCTAACCCTAAACTTAACCCTAACGCAAACCTAACCCTAAGCCTAACACTAACCCTAACACTAACCCTAACCCTAACGCAAACCTAACCGTAACCCTAACCCTAAGCCTAACTCTAACGCAAACCTAACCCTAACCGTAACCCTAACCCTAACCCTAAAACTAACGCAAAACTAACCCTAAATCCTAACCCTTACCCTAACACTAACCCTAAACCTAACCCTAACCCTAACGCAAATCTAACTCTAACCCTAACCCTAACCGTAACCCTAACCCTAAGGCAAACCAAACCCTAACCTTAACGCTAACCCTAACCCTAACCCTAACGCAAACCTAACACTAACCCTAACCCTTACACTAACCCTAACACAAACCTAACCCTATACCTATCCCTAACCCTAAAAGTAATCCTAACCCTAACCCTTACGCAAACCTAACCCTGACCCTAACCCTAACCCTAAACCTAACCCTACGCAAACCAAACCCTAACCGTAACCCTAACCATAACGCAAATCTAACCCTAACCATAAACCTAACCCTAACCCTAACCCTAACTCTAACGCAAATCCAACCCTATTCCTAACCCTAACCCTAACGCAAACCTAACCCTAACCTAACCCTGACCCTAACGCTAACACTAACGCAAACCTAACCCTAACCCTAACCCTAACCCTAACCCTAACCCTAACCCTAACCCTAAAACAAACCTAAAACTAAACCTAACCCTAACCCTAAACCTAATCCAAACCATAACCCTAACGCAAACCTCACCCTAACCATAACCCTAACCCTAACCCTAAGCGTAAACCTAACCCTATCCCTAATCCTAACCCTAATGTAAACGTAACCGTAACCCTAACCCTAACCCTAACCCAATCCCTAATCTTAAACTTACACTTAACCCTAACCCTAACGAAAACTTAACCCTAACCCTAACCCTAACCCTAACCCTAACCCTAACGCAAAACTAACCCTAACCGTAACCCTAACCCTAACCCTAAACCTAACGCAAAACTAACCCTAAATCCTAACCTAACCCTAACCCTAACCCTAACCCGAACCATAACCCTAACGCAAACCTAACGCTAACCCTAACCATAACCCTAACCCTAAACATAACCCTAACCCTAACCCAACCCCAACCCTAACCTTAAACCTAACCCTAACGCAAACCTAACCCTAACACTAACCCTAAATCTAACCCTAAACTTAAAACTAACCTTAACCATAACGCTAACGCAACCTAACTCTCACCCTAACTCTAACTCTAACCATAACCCTAAACCCTAACATAACCCTAACCCTAACCCTAACCCTAACCCTAACCGTAATGAAAACCTAACCCTAACCCTAACCAAAATCTAACGCAACCTAACACTAACCCTAACACTAACCCTAACCCAAACCTAACCCTAAGCCTAACCCTAACCCTAACACTATCCCTAACGCAAACCTAACCCTAACCCTAACCCTAACCCTAACACAAACCTAAACCTAACCCTAACCCTAACCCAAAACCTAACCCAAACCATAACCCTAACGCAAACCTAACCCTAACCCTAACCCTATACTTAACCCTAACGCAAACATAACCCTAAGCCTAACCCTAACCCTAACCCTAAACTTAAACTTACCCTTAAACCTAACCCTAACGAAAACTTAACACTAACCCTAACCCTAACCCTAACCCTAACCCTAACGCAAACCTAACCCTAACCGTAACCCTAACCCTAACCCTATACCTAACGCAAAAATAACCCTAAATCCTAACCCTAACCCTAACCCTAACTCTAACCCTAACTTTAACCCTAACGCAAACCTAACCCTAAACCTAACCCTAACCCTAACACTAACCCTAACCCTAACGCAAACCTAACCCTAACCTTAACCCTAACCCTAACCCCACCGTAACCCTAACCCTAACCCTAACGCAAACCTAACCCTAACACTAACCCTAAATCAAACCCTAAACTTAAAACTAACCTTAAACCTAACCCTAACGCAAACCTAACTCTAACCCTAACTCTAACTCTAACCATAACCCTAAACCCTAACATAACCCTAACCCTAAGCCTAACCCTAACGCAAAACTAACCGTAACCCTAACCCTAACCCTAACCTTAAATCTAACCTTAACCCTAACCCTAATGAAAACCTAACCCTAACCCTAACCCTAATTCTAACCCTAATGCAAACCTAACCCTAAACTTAACCATAACCCTAAACCTAACGCTAACCTAACCCTAAATCCTAACCCTGACCCTAACCCTAAACCTAACCCTAACACAAACCTAACCCTCACCATAAACCTAACACTAAACCTAACCCAAACCATAACCCTAACGCAAACCTAACCCTAAACTTAACCCTAAAACTAACATTAACGCAAAATAACCCTAACCGTAACCCTAACCGTAACCCTAACCCTAACCCTAACGCAAACCTAACCCTAACCCTAACCCTAACCCTAACCCTAACACAAACCTAACCCTAACCCTAACACTAACCCTAACCCTAACCCTAAGCCTAACGCAAACCTAACACTAAATCCTAACACTAACCCTAACCCTAAACCTAACCCTAACGCAAAACTAACCCTAAACGTAACCCTAACCCTAACCCTAACCCTAAACCTAACCCAAACCCTAATCCTAACGCAAACCTAAACCTCACCCTAACCCTAACCCTAATGCAAACCTAACCCTAACACTAAACCTAACCCTAAACATAACCCTAACCCCAACCAAAACATTAACGCAAACCTAACCGTAACACTAAAACTAAAACTAACCCTAACATTAAAACTAAACTTAACCCTAACCCTAACGCAGACTACCACTACACCTAACCCTAACCCTAACCCTAAACCTAACCCTACACCTACCCCTACCAGTAAACCTAACCCTAACACTAACCGTAACCCTAACCCTAAACATTAACTCTAACCCTAACCCTAACAAAATCCTAACCCTAATCCTAAGTATAACCCTAACCCTAACCTAACCCTAAACCTAACCCTAACATTGACCCTAACCTAACCCTAAACCTAACCCGACCTCTAACCCTAACCCTAACCCTAACCTTAACGTAAACCTAACCCTAAATTCACGTTAACAATAAACCCTAACGCTAACCTTAACCCTAACCCTAACCCTAAACATAAACCCTAGCCCTATCCCTAACCCTAACCCTAACCCGAACCATAACCCTAACACTAAACCTAACCCTAACCATAACCCTAACGCAAACCTAACCCTAATCATAACCCTAACCCTAATCCTAATGCAACCCTAACCCTAAACCTAACACAAACCCTAACCCTAACGCATACCTAACCGTAGCCCTAACCCTAACCCTAACGCTAACCCTAACCTAAACCTAACCCAAACCCTAACCGTAATCCTAAACCTAACCTTAACCCTAAACCCTAACCCTAACCCTAACCCTAACCCTAAGGCTAACCTAAACCTAACCGTAACCTAAACCCAAACCCTAACCCTAAACCTAACCCTAACCTAACACTAATCCTAACCCTAACACTTACCCTAACCTAAGCCTAAGTCTAACCCTAACCCTGACCCTAAACCTTAACCTAACTCTAACCCTAACGCAAACCTAACCCTAACCCTAACACTAACCCTAACCCTAACCCTGACGCTAACCTAACCCTAAACCTAACCTAACCCTAACCCTATCCCTAACGCAAACCTAAACCTAACCCTAACCATAACCCTAACGCTAACGCAAACCTAACCCTATCCCTAACCCTAACCGTAACCCTAACACTAACGCAAACCTAACCCTAACCCTAAACTTAACCCTAACCCTAACCCTAACCCAAACCCTAACGCAAACCTAACAATAAGGCTTATCCTAAACATAACCCTAACGCATAACCAACCATAACCCTAAACCTAACCCTAACGTAAACCTAACCCTAAACTTAAACCTAACCCTAACCCGAACACAATCCTATCCCTAACCCTAACCCTAACCCTAACCCTAACCGTAACCCTAACCCTAACGCAAACCTAACCCAAACCCTAACTCTAAACCTTACCCTAAACTTAAAACTAAGCTTAACCCTAACTCTAACGCAAACCTAACCCTAACCCTAACCTAACCCTAACCCTAACCCTAACCCTAGCCCTAGCCCTAACCCTAACCTTAACCCTAACCGTAACCCAAACCCTAATGCAAACCTAACCCTTAACTTAACCCTAACCCTAACCCACCCCTAACCCTAACCCTAACCCTAACCCTAACCCTAACCCTAACTCAAACCTAACCCTAACCCTAACCCTAAATCTAACCCTAACATAAAACTAACCTTAACCCTAACCCTATCGCAAACCTAACCCTAAACCTAACTCTAACTCTAACCAAAACCCTAAACCCTAACCCTAACCCTAACCCTAACCCTAACCCTAACCCTAACGCATACCTAACCGTAACCCTAACCATATCCCTAACCTTAAACCAAACCTTAACCCTAACCCTAACGAAAACCTAACCCTAACCCTAACCCTAACCCTAAACCTAACGCTAACATTGACCGTAACCTAAACCTAAACCTAACCCTAACCCTAACCCTAACCCTAATGCAAACCTAACCAT
>NC_142515.1:70582500-70602500 GCF_057876585.1 Rhinolophus sinicus
TAACCCTAACCCTAAACATAACCCTAACCCTAACCCTAACGCAAACCTAACCCTAACCCTAATCCTAACCCTAAACCTATCCCTAACGCTAACCTAACCTTAACCCTAACCCTAACCCTAACCCTAACCTTAACGCATACCTAAACCTAAACTTAACGTTAACCATTAAACCCTAACGCTAACCTTATCCCTAACCCTAACCCTAGACCTATCCCTAACCCTAACCCTAACCGTAACCCTAAACCTAATCCTAAACCTAACCGTAACCCTAACCCTAACGCAAACCTCAACCTAACCCTAACCCTAACCCTAACACTAATGCAAATCAAACCCTAACCCTAACCGTAACCCTAACCGTAACCCTAACCCTAACCATAACTCAAACCTAACCCTAACCCGAACCCTAACCCTAACGCATACTTAAACCTGAACCTAACCCTAACCCTAACCCTAACGCAAACCTTACCCTAACCCTAACCCTAACCCTAATCCTAACCCTAACCTAAATAATCCAAAACCTAAGCCTAACCCTAAACCTAACCCTAACCCTAACGCATACCTAACCCTACCCATAACCCTAAATCTAACCCTGACACAAACCTAACAATAACCCTAACCCTAAACCTAACCCTAACCTAACCTAAACCTAACCCAAATCCTAACCCTAACACTAACCCTAACCCTAAACCTAACATTAATCCTGAACCCTAACCCTAACCCTAACCCTAACCCTAACGCTAACCTAACCCTAAACTTAACATTAACAATAAAACCCTAACGCTAAACTTAACCCTAACCCTAACACTAACCATAAAACCTAGCCCTATCCCTACCCCTAACCCTAACCGTAACCCTAACCCTAACGCAAATCTAACCCTAACCCTAAACCTAAACCTAAACCAAACCCTAACCCTAACCCTAACCCTAACGCAAACCTAACCCTAACCCTAACCCTAAACCAAAACCTAACCCTAACCCTAACCCTAACGCAAAACTAAACCTAACCCTAACCCTAACCATACCCTAACGCATACCTAAACCTAATCCTAACCCAAACCCTAAACTTAACCCAAACCCTAACCTTAACCCTAACGCTAACCTAAACCTAACCCAAACCCTAAACCTAACCCTAACCATAACCCTAAACCTAAACCTAACCCTAAAGCTAACCCTAAACTTAAAACTAACCTTAACCCTACACTAACGCAAACCTAACCCTAACCCTAACTCTAACTCTAACCCTAACCCTAAACCCTAACCCTAATCCATAACCCTAACCCTAACCCTAACGCAAAACTAACCGTAACCATAACCCTAACCCTAACCTAAAACCTAACCTTAACCCTGACCCTAACGAAAACCTAACCCTTACCCTATCCCTAACCCTAACCCTGACGCAAACGTAACCCTAACCCTAACACTAACCCTAAACCTAACGCAAACCTAACCCTAAATCCTAACCCTAACCCTAACCCTAACCCTAACGCAAACCTAACCCTAAACCTAACCTTAACCCTAACCTTAACCCTAACGCAAACCTAACCCTAACCCTAACCCTAACCCTAACCCTAACCCTAACCCTAACCCTAACGCAAACTTAACCCTAACCCAAAACCTAAACCTAACCCTAACACTAACCCAAAGCCTAACCCTAACGCAAACCAAACCCTAACCCTAACCTTAACCCTAACCCTAACGCAAACCTAACCCTAACCCTCCCTAAACCTAACCCTAAACCTAACCCTAACGCAATCCTAACCGTAACCCTAACCCTAACACTAACCATAAACCTAAACTTAACCTTAACCCTAACGAAAACCTAACCCAAACCTAACCCTAACCATAACCCTAATGCTAACATAAACCTAACGCTAACCCTAACCATAACCCTAACGCATACCTAAACCTGAACCTAACCCTAACCTTAACCCTAACGCAAACCTTACCCTAACCCTAACCCTAACCCTAACCCTAACCTAAACTTAATCCAAACCCTAACCCAAACCCTAACCCTAACCCTAACACAAACCCTAACCCTAACGCATACCTTACCCTACCCCTATCCCTAAATCTAACCCTAACGCGACTTAACCCTAACCCTAACCCTAAACCTAACCCTAAACCTAACCTAAACCTAACCCAAACCCTAACATTAACACTAACCCTAACCCTAACCCTAACCCTAACCCTAACCCTAACGCAAACCTAACCCTAACCCTAACCCTAAACCTAACCCTAACCCTAACGCAAACCTAACCCTAACCCTAACTCTCACTCTAACGCTAACACTAAACCCTAACCCTAACTCTAACCCTAACTCTAACCCTAACGCATACCTAACCGTAACCCTAACCATAACCCTAACCTTAACACTAACCCTAACGAAAACCTAACCCTAACCCTAACCCTAACCCTAACCCTAACGCAAACCAAACCTAACGCTAACCCTAACCCTAACGCAAAGCTAACCCTAAACCTAATCATAACCCTAACCCTAACCCTAACGCAAACCTAACCCTAATCCTAACCCTAACTCTAAACCTAACGCAAACCTAACCAGAAATCCTAACCCTAACACTAACCCTAACCCTAACGCATACCTAACCCTAACCCTAACCCTAACGCAAACCTAAATTTAAACCTATCCCTAACCCTAACCCTAACACAAGCCTAACCATAAACCTAACCCTATACATAAACGTAACCCTAACCCTAAACCTAACCTAACCCTAACCCTAACCCTAACCCTAACCCTAACGCAAACCTAATCCTAAACTTAACGCTAACCCTAAAACCCTAACGCTAACCCTAACCCTAACCCTAACCCTAATACAAACCTAACCCTAACCCTAACCCTAACCTTAACCCTAACGCAAATCTTACCCTAACCATAACACTAACCCTAACCCGAACACACACCTAATCCTAACCCTAACCCTAACCCTAACCCTAACCCAAACCTAACCTGAACCCTTACCCTCACCCTAACCCTAACCCTAACACAAGCCTATCCCTAAACCTAACCCTATCCATAAACCTAACCATAACCCCAACCCTAACTTAACCCTAACCCTAACCCTAACCCTATCCCTAACCCTAAGCCTAACACTAACGCAAACCTAACCCTAAACCTAACTCTCACTCTAACCCTAACCCTAAACCCTAACCCTAACCCTAACCCTAACCCTAGCGCAAACCTAACCCTAAACCTAACCGTAACACTAACCCTAACCCTAACGCAAACCTAACCCTAACCCTAACCCTAACTCTAAACCTAACGCAAACCTAACACTAAATCCTAACCCTAACACTAACCCTAACCCTAACGCATACCTAACCCTAACCCTAACCCTAACGAATACCTAACCTTAACCCTAACCCTAACCCTAACACAAGCCTATCCCTAAACCTAACCCTATCCATAAACCTAACCCTAACCCTAACCCTAACCTAACCCTAACCCTAACCCTAACCCTAACCCTAACCCTAACCCTAACCCTAACGCAAACCTAACCCTAACCCTAACCCTAACCTTAACGCAAACCTAACCCTAAACTTAACGCTAACCATAAAACCCTAACGCTAACCCTAACCCAAACCCTAACCCTAAACCTAACCCTAACCCAAACCCTAACCCTAAACCCTAGCCCTATCCCTAACCCTAACCATAACCGTAACCTTAACCCTAACGCAAACCTAACCCTAACCCTAACCCTAATCCTAACCCTAACCTTAAAACTAACCTTAACCCTAATCCTAACGCAAACCTAACCGTAACCCTAACCCTAACACTAACCCTAGACCTAACCCTAACCATAACTCTAACCGTAACCCTAACCCTAACGCAAACCTAACCCTAACATTAACCCTAACCCTAACCAAACCCTAACCCTAACCCTAACACTAACCCTAACGCAAACCTAACCCTAACCATAACCCTAAAGCTAACCCTAAACTTAAAACTAACCTTAACCCTAACCCTAACGCAAACCTAACCCTAACCCTAACACTAACCCTAACACTAAATCTAACGCCAACCTAACCCTAACCCTAAACCTAATCCTAACCCTAACCCTAAACATAACCGTAACCCTAACCCTAACCCTAAACCCTAGCCCTATCCCTAACCCTAACCCTAACCCTAACCCTGATGGAAACATAACCCTACCCCTAACCCTAAAACTAACACAAACCTAACCCTAAACCTAACCCTAACCCTAACACTAACCCTAATGTAAACGTAACCGTAACCATAACCCTAACCATAACCCTAAGACAAACCTAACCCTAACCCTAACCCAAACCCTAACCTTAACCCTAACGCTAACCCTAACCCTAATGCAAACCTAACCCTATCCCTAACCCTATCCCTAACCCTAACCCTAACGCAAACCTAACCCTAACCCTAAACCTAACGCAAACCTAACCCTAAATCCTAACCCTAACCCTACCCCTAACGCAAACCTAACCCTAACCCTAAACCTCACGCAAACCTAACCCTAAATCCTAACCCTAACCCTAACCCTAACGCAAACCTAAACCTAAACCTAACCATAATCCTAACCCTAACCATAACGCAAACCTAACCCTAACCCTAACCCTAACCGTAACACAAACCTAACCCTAACCATAATACTAACCCTTATGCAAACCTATCCTTAACCCTAACCCTAACCCTAACTTTAACCCTAACGCAAATCTTACCTAACCCTAACACTAACCCTAACCCTAACGCATACCTAACCCTAACCCTAACCCTAACCCTAAAGCAATTCAAACCTGAACCCTAACCCTAACCCTAACAATAACCCTAACACAAGCCTATCCCTACACCTAACCCTATGCATACACCTAACCCTAACCCTAACCCTAACTTAAACCTAACCCTAAGCCTAACCCTAACCCAACCCCTAACCCTAACCCTAACGCAACCTAACGCTAACCCTAACCCTAACCTTAACGCAAATCTAACCCTAAACTTAACGCTAACCATAAAACCCTAACGCTAACCCTAACCCTAACCCTAACCGTAACCCAAACCCTAACGCAAACCTAACCCTAACTCTAACCCTTAACCTAACCCTAACCTTAAAACTAACCTTAACCCTAACCCTAACGCAAACCTAACCCTAACCCTAACGCTTACACGAACCCTAGACCTAACCCTAACCATAACCCTAACCGTAACCCTAACCCTAACGCAAACCTAACCCTAACAGTAACCCTAACCCTAACCCAACCGTAACCCTAACCCTAACCCTATCGCAAACCTAACCCTAACCCTAACCCTAACCCTGACGCAAACCTAACGCTAAACCTAACCGCAACACTACCCCTAACCCTAACGCAAACCTAACCCTAACCCTAACCCTAACTCTAAACCTAACGCAAACCTAACCCTAAATCCTAACCCTAAAACTAACCCTAACCCTAACGCATACCTAACCCTAACCCTAACCCTAACGCAACCTAAACTTAACCCTATCCCTAACACTAACCCTAACACAAGCCTATCCCTAAAACTAACCCTATCCATAAACCTAACTCTAACCCTAAACCTAACCTAACCCTAACCCTAACACTAACCCTAACCCTAACGCAAACCTAACCTTAACCCTAACCCTAACCTTAACGCAAACCTAAACCTAAACTTAACGCTAACCTTAAAACCCTAACGCTAACCCTAACCCTAACCCTAAACCCTAGCGCTATCCCTAACCCTAAACCTAACCGTAACCCTAACCCGAACGCAAACCTAACCCTAACCCTAACCCTAAACCTAACCCTAACCTTAAAAGTAACCTTAACCCTAACCCTGACGGAAAACTAACCGTAACCCTAACCCTAACACTAACCCTAGACCTAACCCTAACCATAACCCTAACCGTAATCCTAACCCTAACGCAAACCTAACCCTAACATTAAACCTAACCCAAACCCAACCCTAACCCTAACCCTAACCTTAACCCTAACGCAAACCTAACCCTAACCATGACCCTAAAGCTAAACCTAAACTTAAAACTAACCTTAACCCTAACACTAACGCAAACCTAACGCTAATTCTAACTCTCACACTAACCCTAACCCTAAATCCTAACCCTAACCCTAAAGCTAACCCTAAACCTAACGCAAACCTAACCGTAACCCTAACCCTAAATCCTAACCCTACCCCTAACTCTAACCCTAACCCTAACGCATACCTAACCCTAACACTAAACCTAACCCTAACCCTAACCCTACCATGACCCTAACCCTAACGCAAACCTAACCCTAACCCTAACCCTAACCCGAAACCAAACGCAAACCTAACCCTAAATCCTAACCCTAACCCTAACCCTAACGCAAACCTAACCCTAATCCTAACCCTAACCATAACCCTAACACAAAACTAACCCTAACCTTAACCCTAACCCTAAACCTAACGCAAACCTAACCCTAAATCCTAACCCTAACCCTAACCCTAATGCAAACGTAACCCTAAACCTAACCCTAACCCTAACCCTAACCCTAACCCTAACGCAAACCTAACCCTAAACCTAACCCTAACCCTAAACTTAAACCCTAACCCTAACCCTAACCCTAACCCTAACGCAAACCTAACCGTAACCCTAACGCTAACACTAACCCTAGACCTAACCCTAACCATAACCCTAACAGTAACCCTAACCTTAACGCAAACCTAAACCTCACATTAACCCTAACACTAACCCAACCCTAACCCTAACCCTAACCCTAACGCAAACCTAACCTTAACCCTAATCTAACCCTAACGCAAACCTAACCCTAATCCTAACCCTAACTCTAAATCTATTGCAAACCTAAACCTAAATCCTAACCCTAACACTAACCCTAACCCTTACGCATACCTAACCCTAACCCTAACCCTATCGCAAACCTAAACTTAACCCTATCCCTAACCCTAACACTAACACAAGCCTATCCCTAAACCTAACCCTATCCATAAACCTAACCTTAACCCTAAACCTAACCTAACCCTAACCCTAACCCTAACCCTAACCCTAACGCAAACGTAACCCTAACCCTAACCCTAACCTTAACGCAAACCTAACCCTAAACTTAACGCTCACCCTAAAACCCTAACGCTAACCCTAACCCTAACCATGACCCTAAACCCTAGCGCTATCCCTAACCCTAACCCTAACCCTAACGCAAATCTAACCCTAACCCTAACCTTAAACCTAACCCTAACCTTAAAATTAACCTTAACCCTAACCCTGACGCAAACCTAACCGTAACCCTAACCCTAACACTAACCCTAGACTTAACCCTAACCATAACCCTAACCGTAACCCTAACCCTAACGCAACCTAACCCTAACATTAACCCTAACCCTAACCCAACCCTAACCCTAACCCTAACCCTAACCCTAACCCTAACGCAAACCTAACCCTAAACATAACCCTAAAGCTAAACCTAAACTTAAAACTAACCATAACCCTAACAGTAACGCAAACCTAACGCTAACCCTAACTCTCACTCTAACCCTAACCCTAAACCCTAACCCTAACCCTAACCCTATCCTTAAACCCTAACCCTAACCCTAACGCTAACGCAAACCTACCCGTACACCTAACCCTAAATCGTAACCCTAACCCTAACCATAACCCTAACACTAACCCTAACGCAAACCTAATCCTAAACTTAACGCTAACCCTAAAACCCTAACGCTAACCCTAACCCTAACCCTAACCCAAATACAAACCTAACCCTAAAACCCTAACGCTAACCCTAATCCTAACCGTAATCCTAATACAAACCTAACACTAAACATAACCCTAACCCTAACCCTAACCCTAAACCCTAGCCCTATCCCTAAACCTAACCCTAACCCTAACCCTAATGGAAACATAACCCTAACCCTAACCCTAAAACTAACGCAAACCTAACCCTAAACCTAACCCTAACCCTAACACTAACCCTAACGTAAACGTAACCGTAACCCTAACCCTAACCCTAACCCTAAGACAAACCTAACCCTAACCCTAACCCAAACCCTAAACTTAACCCTAACGCTAACCCTAACCCTAACGCAAACCTAACCCTAACCCTAACCCTAACCCTAACACAAACCTAACCCTAACCCTAATACTAACCCTTATGCAAACCTATCCTTAACACTAACCCTAACCCTAACTTTAACCCTAACGCAAATCTTACCTAACCCTAACACTAACCCTAACCCTAACGCATACCTAACCCTAACCCTAACCCTAACCCTAAAGCAATTCAAACCTGAACCCTAACGCTAACCCTAACAATAACCCTAACACAAGCCTATCCCTACACCTAACACTATGCATACACCTAACCCTAACCCTAACCATAACTTAAACCTAACCCTAAGCCTAACCCATCCCAACCCCTAACCCTAACCCTAACACAACCTAACGCTAACCCTAACCCTAACCTTAACGCAAATCTAACCCTAAACTTAACGCTAACCATAAAACCCTAACGCAAACCCTAACCCTAACCCTAACCGTAACCCTAACCCTAACGCAAACCTAACCCTAACTCTAACCCTTAACCTACCCTAACCTTAAAACTAACCTTAACCCTAACCCTAACGCAAACCTAACCCTAACCCTAACGCTAACACTAACTCTAGACCTAACCCTAACCATAACCCTAACCGTAACCCTAACCCTAACGCAAACCTAACCCTAACAGTAACCCTAACCCTAACCCAACCCTAACCCTAACCCTAACCCTATCGCAAACCTAACCCTAACCCTAACCCTAACCCTAAACCTAACGCAAACCTAACCCTAACCATAACCCTAAAGCTAAACCTAAACTTAAAACTAACCTTAACCCTAACACTAACGAAAACCTAACGCTAATTCTAACTCTCACACTAACCCTAACCCTAAACCCTAACCCTAACCCTAAACCTAACCCTAAACCTAACGCAAACCTAACCGTAACCCTAACCCTAAATCCTAACCCTAACCCTAACTCTAACCCTAACCCTAACGCAAACCTAACCCTAACAATAAACCTAACCCTAACCCTAACCCTAACCCTAACCCTAACGCAAACCTAACCCTAACCCTAACCCTAACCCTAAACCTAACGCAAATCTAACCCTAAATTCTAACCCTAACCCTAACCCTAACGCAAACCTAACCCTAATCCTAACCCTAACCATAACCCTAACGCAAACCTAACCCTAACCTTAACCCTAACCCTAAACCTAACGCAAACCTAACCCTAAATCCTAACCCTAACCCTAACCCTAATGCAAACCTAACCCTAAACCTAACCCTAACCCTATCCCTAACCCTAACGCAAACCTAACCGTAACCCTAACGCTAACACTAACCCTAGACCTAAGCCTAACCATAACCCTAACCGTAACCCTAACCTTAACGCAAACCTAACCCTAAAATTAACCCTAACCCTAACCCAACCCTAACCCTAACCCTAACCCTAACGCAAACCTAACCTTAACCCAAACCCTAACCCTAACGCAAAGCTAACCCTAAACCTAACCGTAATACTAACCCTAACCCTAACGCATACCTAACCCTAATCCTAACCCTAACTCTAAATCTATTGCAAACCTAACCCTAAATCCTAACCCTAACACTAATTCTAACCCTTACGCATACCTAACCCTAACCCTAACCCTAACGCAAACCTAAACTTAACCCTATCCCTAACCCTAATACTAACACAAGCCTATCCCTAAACCTAACCCTATCCATAAACCTAACCTTAACCCTAAACCTAACCTAACCCTAACCCTAACCCTAATCCTAACGCAAACGTAACCCTAACCCTAACCCTAACCTTAACGCAAACCTAACCCTAAACTTAACGCTCACCCTAAAACCCTAACGCTAACCCTAACCCTAACCATGACTCTAAACCCTAGCGCTATCCCTAACCCTAACCCTAACCCTAAAGCAAACCTAACCCTAACCCTAACCTTAAACCTAACCCTAACCTTAAAATTAACCTTAACCCTAACCCTGACGCAAACCTATCCCTAACCCTAACACTAACACAAGCCTATCCCTACACCTAACCCTATGCATAAACCTAACCCTAACCCTAACCCTAACTTAAACCTAACCCTAAGCCTAACCCTAACCCAACCCCTAACCCTAACCCTAACGCAACCTAACGCTAACCCTAACCCTAACCTTAACGCAAATCTAACCCTAAACTTAACGCTAACCATAAAACCCTAAACGCTAACCCTAACCCTAACCCTAACCCTAAACCCTAGCCCTATCCCTAAACCTAACCTTAACCCTAACCCTTAACCTAACCCTAACCTTAAAACTAACCTTAACCCTAACCCTAACGCAAACCTAACCCTAACTCTAACCCTAAACCTAACCCTAACCTTAAAACTAACCTTAACCCTAACCCTAATGCAAACCTAACACTAACCCTAATCCTAACCCTAACGCAAACCTAACCCTAAACCTAACCGCAACACTAACCCTAACCCTAACGCAAACCTAACCCTAACCCTAACCCTAACTCTAAACCTAACGCAAACCTAACCCTAAATCCTAACGCTAAAACTAACCCTAACCCTAACGCATACCTAACCCTGACCCTAACCCTAACGCAACCTAAACTTAACCCTATCCCTAACCCTAACCCTAACAAAAGCCTATCCCTAAAACTAACCCTATCCATAAACCTAAACCTAACCCTAAACCTAACCTAACCCTAACCCTAACACTAACCCTAACCCTAACGCAAACCTAACCCTAACCCTAACCTTAACGCAAACCTAAACCTAAACTTAACGCTAACCCTAAACCCTAACGCTAACCCTAACCCTAACGCTAAAACCTAGCGCTATCCCTAACCCTAACCCTAACCGTAACCCTAACCCGAACGCAAACCTAACCCTAACCCTAACCCTAAACCTAACCCTAACCTTAAAACTAACATTAACCCTAAACCTGACGCAAACCTAACCGTAACCCTAACCCTAACACTAACCCTAGACCTAACCCTAACCATAACCCTAACCGTAATCCTATCCCTAACGCAAACCTAACCCTAACATTAACCCTAAACAAAACCCAACCCTAACCCTAACCCTAAACTTAACCCTAACGCAAACCTACCCTAACCATAACCCTAAAGCTAAACCTAAACTTAAAACTAACCTTAACCCTAACACTAACGCAAACCTAACGCTAATTCTAACTCTCACTCTAACCCTAACCCTAAACCCTAAACCTAACCTAACCCTAAACCCTAACCCTAACCTAACCCTAACCCTAACCATAAACCTAACCCTATCCCTAACCATAACCCTAACCCTAACCCTAACGCAAACCTAACCCTAACCCTAACCCTATCCCTAAACCTAACGCAAACCTAACCGTAACCCTAAACCTAAATCCTAACCCTAACCCTAACTCTAACCCTAAACCTAACGCAAACCTAACCCTAACACTAAACCTAACCCTATCTCTAACCCTAACCCTAACCCTAACCCTAACGCAAACCTAACCCTAACCCTAACCCTAACCCTAAACCTAACGCAAACCTAACCCTAAATCCTAACCCTAACCCTAACCCTAACGCAAACCTAACCCTAACCTTAACCCTAAACCTAAACCTAACGCTAACCTAACCTTAAACCTAACCCTAACCTTAAAATTAACCTTAACCCTAACCCTGACGCAAACCTAACCGTAACCCTAACCCTAACACTAACCTTAGACCTAACCCTAACCATAACCCTAACCGTAACCCTAACCCTAACGCAACCTAACCCTAACATTAACCCTAACACTAACCCAACCCTAACCCTAACCCTAACCCTAACGCAAACCTAACACTAACCAGAACCCTAAAGCTAAACCTAAACTTAAAACTAACCATAACCCTAACCCTAACGCAAACCAAACGCTAACCCTATCTCTCACTCTAACCCTAACCCTAAACCCTAACCCTAACCCTATCCTTAAACCCTAACCGTAACCCTAACCCTAACCCTAACGCAAACCTACCCGTAAACCTAACCCTAAATCCTAACCCTAACCCTAACCATAACCCTAACCCTAACCCTAACGCAAACCTAATCCTAAACTTAACGCTAACCCTAAAACCCTAACGCTAACCCTAACCCTAACCCTAACCAAAAATACAAACCTAACCCTAAAACCCTAACACTAACCCTAACCCTAACCGTAACCCTAATACAAACCTAACCCTAAACATAACCCTAACCCTAAACCTAACCCTAAACCCTAGCCCTATCCCTAAACCTAACCCTAACCCTAACCTTAATGGAAACGTAACCCTAACACTAACCCTAAAACTAACGCAAACCTAACTCTAAACCTAACCCTAACCCTAACACTAACCCTAACGTAAACGTAACCGTAACCCAAACCCAAACCCTAACCCTAACCCTAAGACAAACCTAACCCTAACCCTAACCCAAACCCTAACCTTAACCCTAACGCTAACCCTAACCCTGATGCAAACCTAACCCTAACCCTAACCCTAACCCTAACCCTAACGCAAACCTAACCCTAACCCTAAACCTAACGCAAACCTAACCCTAAATCCTAACCCTAACCCTAACCCTAACGCAAACCTAACCCTAAACCTAACCCAAACCATAACCCTAACGCAAACCTAACCTTAAACTTAACCCTAACCCTAAACCTAACGCAAACCTAACCCTAAATCCTAACCCTAACCCTAACCCTAACGCAAACCTAACCCTAACCCTAACCTTAACGCAAACCTAACCCTAACCCTAACCCTAACCTTAAACACTAACCCTAACCCTAACCCTAACTCTAACGCAAACCTAACCGTAACCCTAACGCTAAAACTAACCTTAGACCTAACCCTAACCATAACCCTAACCGTAACCCTAACCTTAACGCAAACCTAACCCTAATATTAACCCTAACCCTAACCCAACCCGAACCCTAATCCTAACCCTAACGCAAACCTAACCCTAATCCTAACCCTAACTCTAAATCTGTTGCAAACCTAACCCTAAATCCTAACCCTAACATAACCCTAACCCTTACGCATACCTAACCCTAACCCTAACCCTAACTCAAACATTAACTTAACCCTATCCCTAACCCTAACACTAACACAAGCCTATCCCTAAACCTAACCCTATCCATAAACCTAACCTTAACCCTAAACCTAACCTAACCCTAACCCTAACCATGACCCTAAACCCTAGCGCTATCCCTAACCCTAACCCTAACCCTAACGCAAACCTAACGCTAACCCTAACCTTAAACCTAACCCTAACCTTAAAACTAACCTTAACCCTAACCCTGACGCAAACCTAACCGTAACCCTAACCCTAACACTAACCCTAGACCTAACCCTACCAATAACCCTAACCGTAACCCTAACCCTAACACAAACCTAACCCTAACATTAACCCTAACCCTAACCCAACCCTAACCCTAACCCTAACCCTAACCATAACCCTAACGCAAACCTAACCCTAACCATAACCCTAAAGCTAAACCTAAACTTAAAACTAACTTTAACCCTAACCCTAACGCAAACCTAACGCTAACCCTAACTCTCACTCTAACCCTAACCCTAAACCCTAACCCTAACCCTTACCCTATCCTTAAACCCTAACCCTAACCCTAACCCTAACCCTAACGCAAACATACCCGTAAACCTAACCCTAAATCAAAACCCTAACCCTAACCATAACCCTAACCCTAACCCTAATCCTAACCCTACCCTAACGCAAACCTAACCCTAAATCCTAATCCTAACCCTAACCCTAACCCTAACCCTAACCCTAACGCAAACCTAACCCTAAACCTAACCCTAACCCTAACCCTAACCCTAACGCAAAACTAACCGTAACCATAACCCTAACCCTAACCTTAAACCTAACCTTAACCCTGACCCTAACGAAAACCTAACCCTAACCATATACCTAACCATAACCCTTACGCAAACGTAACCCTAACCCTAACCCTAACCCTAACCCTAACGCAAACCTAACCCTAAACCTAACCCTAACCCTATCCTTAACCCTAACGCAAACCTAACCCTACCCTAACCCTAACCCTAACCCTAACCCTAAACCTAACCCTAACCCTAACGCAAACTTAACCCTAACCCAAAACCTAACACTAACCCTAACCCTAACCCAAAGCCTAACCCTAACGCAAACCAAACCATAACCCTAACCTTAACCCTAACCCTAACGCAAACCTAACACTAACCCTAACCCTAAACCTAACCCTAACCCTAACCCTAACGCAAACCTAACCGTAACCCTAACCCTAACACTAACCATAAACCTAAACTTAACCATAACCATAAAGAAAACCTAACCCTAAACCTAACCCTAACCATAACCCTAATGCTAACCTAAACCTAACGTTAACCCTAACCATAACCCTAACGCATACCTAAACCTGAACCTAATCCTAACCTTAACCCTAATGCAAACCTTACCCTAACCCTAACCCTAACCCTAACCCTAACCTAAACTTAATCCAAACGCAAACCCAAACTCTAACCCTAACCCTAACCCAAACCCTAACCCTAACGCATACCTAACCCTACCCCTAACCCTAAATCTAACCCTAACGCGACTCTAACCCTAACCATTACCCTAAACCTAACCCTAAACCTAACGTAAGCCTAACCCAAACCCTAACACTAACACTAACCCTAACCCTAACCCTAACTCTAACCCTAACTCTAACCCTAACCCTAACGCAAACCTAACCCTAACCCTAACCCTAAACCTAACCCTAACCCTAACGCAAACCTAACCCTAACCCTAACTCTCACTCTAACCCTAACACTAAACCCTAACCCTAACCCTAACCCTAACCCTAACGCATGCCTAACTACAACCCTAACCCTAACCCTAACCTTAAACATAAACCTAACCCTAACCCTCACGAAAATCTAACCCTAACCCTAACCCTAACCCTAACGCAAACCAAACGTAACCCTAACCCACACGCAATCCTAACCCTAAACCTAACCATAACCCTAACCCTATCCCTAACGCAAACCAAACCCTAATCCTAACCCTAACTCTAAACCTAACGCAAACCTAACCCTAAATCCTAACCCTAACACTAACCCTAACCCTAACGCATACCTAACTTTAACCCTAACCCTAACGCAAACCTAAATTTAAACCTATCCCTAACCCTAACCCTAACACAAGCCTAACCCTAAACCTAACCCTATCCATAAACGTAACCCTAACCTTAAACCTAACCTAACCCTAACCCTATCCCTAACCCTAACCCTAACGCAAACCTAATCCTAAACTTAACGCTAACCCTAAAACCCTAACGCTAACCCTAACCCTAACCCTAACCCAAATACAAACCTAACCCTAAAACCCTAACGCTATCCCTAACCCTAACCCTAACCCTAATAAAAACCTAACCCTAACCCTAACCCTAACCTAAACCCTAACGCAAATCTTACCCTAATCCTAACACTAACCCTAACCCGAACGCACACCTAACCCTAAACCTAACCCTAACCCTAACGCAAACCTAACCCTAACCCTTACCCTAACGCAAACCTAAAGTTAACCCTATCCCTAACCCTAACACTAACACAAGCCTATCCCTAAACCTAACCCTATCCATAAACCTAACCTTAACCCTAAACCTAACCTAACCCTAACCCTAACCCTAACCCTAACCCTAACGCAAACCTAACCGTAACCCTAACCCTAACCTTAACGCAAACCTAACCCTAAACTTAACGCTCACCATAAAACCCTAACGCTAACCCTAACCCTAACCATGACCCTAAACCCTAGCGCAATCCCTAACCCTAACCCTAACCCTAACGCAAACCTAACCCTAACTCTAACCTTAAACCTAACCCTAACCTTAAAACTAACCTTAACCCTAACCCTGACGCAAACCTAACCGTAACCCTAACCCTAACACTAACCCTAGACCTAACCCTAACCATAACCCTAACCGTAACCCTAACCCTAACGCAAACCTAACCCTAACATTAACCCTAACCCTAACCCTAACCCTACCCGTAAACCTAACCCTAAATCCAAACCCTAACCCTAACCATAACCCTAACCCTAACCCTAATCCTAACCCTACCCTAACGCAAACCTAACCCTAAACCTAACCCTAACCCTAACGCAAACGTAACCCTAACCCTAACCCTAACCCTAACACTAACACAAACCTAACCCTAACCTTAACCCTAACCCTATCCCTAAACTTAACCCTAATGCAAACCTAACACTAACAATAACCCTAACAAAAACCCTAAGGCAAACGTAACCCTAAACCTAAACCTAACCCTAACCGTAACCCTAACGCAAACCTAACACTAACCCTAACCCTAAACCTAACCCTAACCCTAACCCTAACCCTAACCCTAACCCTAACCCTAACCCTAACACTAACGCATACCTAACCCTACCCTAACCGTAAATCTAACCCTAACGCGACTCTAACCCTAACCATAACCCTAAACCTAACCCTAAACCTAACGTAAACCTAACCCTAACCCTAACTCTCAGTCTAACCCTAACACTAAACCCTAACCCTAACCCTAAACCTAACCCTAACGCATACCTAACCATAACCCTAACCCTAACCCTAACCTTAAACATAAACCTAACCCTAACCCTAACGAAAACCTAAGCCTAACCCTAACCCTAACCCTAACGCAAACCAAACCTAACCCTAACCCTAACGCAATCCTAACCCTAAACCTAACCATAACCCTAACCCTATCCCTAACGCAAACCAAACCCTAATCCTAACCCTAACTCTAAACCTAACGCAAACCTAACCCTAAATCCTAACCCTAACACTAACCCTAACCCTAACGCATACCTAACCCTAACCCTAACCCTAACGCAAACCTAAATTTAAACCTATCCCTAACCCTAACCCTAACACAAGCCTAACCCTAAACCTAACCCTATCCATAAACGTAATCCTAAACTTAAACCTAACCTAACCCTAACCCTATCCCTAACCCTAACCCTAACGCAAACCTAATCCTAAACTTAACGCTAACCCTAAAAACCTAACGCTAACCCTAACCCTAACCCTAACCCTAACACTAACCCTAACCCTAACGCAAACCTAACCCTAATCCTAACCCTAACCCTAACCCTAACGCAAACCTAACCCTAAACCTAAGCGTAACACTAACCCTAACCCTAACGCAAACCTAACCCTATCCCTCACCCTAACTCTAAACCTAACGCAAACCTAACCCTAAATCCTAACCCTAACACTAACCCTAACCCTAACGCATACCTAACCCTAACCCTAACCCTAACGCACACCTAACCTTAACCCTAACCCTAACCCAAACCCTAACACAAGCCTATCCCTAAACCTAACCCTATCCATAAACCTAACCCTAACCCTAACCCTAACCTAACCATAACCCTAACCTAACCCTAACCCTAACCCTAACCCTAACACTAACGCAAACCTAACCCTAACCCTAACCCTAATCTTAACGCAAACCTAACCCTAAACTTAACGCTAACCATAAAACCCTAACGCTAACCCTAACCCTAACCCTAACCCTAACCCTAACCTTAAAACTAACCTTAACCCTAACCCTAACGCAAACCTAACCCTAACCCTAACCCTAATACTAACCCTAACCTTAAAACTAACCTTAACCCTAACCCTAACGCAAACCTAACCGTAACCCTAACCCTAACACTAACCCTAGACCTAACCCTAACAATAACTCTAACCGTAACCCTAACCCTAACGCAAACCTAACCCTAACATTAACCATAACCCTAACCCAACCCTAACCCTAACCCTAACACAAACCCTAACGCAAACCTAACCCTAACCATACCCCTAAAGCTAACACTAAACTTAAAACTAACCTTAACCCTAACCCTAACGCAAACCTAACCCTAACCCTAACACTAACCCTAACACTAAACCTAACGCCAACCTAACCCTAACCCTAAACCTAATCCTAACCCTAACCCTAAACATAACCCTAATAATTACCCTAACCCTAAACCCTAGCCCTATCCCTAACCCTAACCCTAACCCTAACCCTAACCATAATGGAAACATAACCCTAACCCTAACCCTAAAACTAACGCAAACCTAACCTTAAACCTAACCGTAACCCTAACACTAACCCTAACGTAAACGTAACCGTAACCCTAACCCTAACCCTAACCCTAACCCAAACCCTAACCTTAACCCTAACGCTAACCCTAACCCTAATGCAAACCTAACCCTATCCCTAACCCTAACCCTAACCCTAACCCTAACGCAAACCTAACCCTAACCCTAAACCTAACGCAAACCTAACCCTAAATCCTAACCCTAACCCTAACTCTAACCCTAAGGCAAACCTAACCCTAACACTAAACCTCACGCAAACCTAAACCTAAATTCTAACCCTAACCCTAACCCTAACCCTAACGCAAACCTAACCCTAAACCGAACCCTAACCCTAACCCTAACCCTAACGCAAACCTAACCCTAACCCTAACCCTAACACAAACCTAACCATAACCCTAACACTAACCCTTATGCAAACCTATCCTTAACCCTAACCCTAACCCTAACTTTAACCCTAACGCAAATCTTACCTAACCCTAACACTAAACCTAACCCTAACGCATACCTAACCCTAAACCTAACCCTAACCCTAACGCAATCCAAACCTGAACCCTAACCCTAACCATAACCATAACCCTAACACAAGCTTATCCCTACACCTAACCCTATGCATAAACCTAACCCTAACCCTAACCCTAACTTAAACCTAACCCTAAGCCTAACCCTATCCCAACCCCTAACCCTAACCCTAACGCAACCTAACGCTAACCCTAACCCTAACCCTAACGCAAACCTAACCCTAACTCTAACCCTTAACCTAACCCTAACCTTAAAACTAACCTTAACCCTAACCCTAACGCAAACCTAACCCTAACCCTAACGCTAACACTAACCCTAGATCTAACCCTATCCATAACCCTAACCGTAACCCTAACCCTAACGCAAACCTAACTCTAACAGTAACCCTAACCCTAAACCAACCCTCACCCTAACCCTAACCCTATCGCAAACCTAACCCTAACCCTAACCCTAACCCTAACGCAAACCTAACCCTAACGCAAACCTAACCCTAACCCTAACCCTAACTCTAAACCTAACGCAAACCTAACCCTAAATCCTAACCCTAAAACTAACCCTAATCCTAACGCATACCTAACCCTAACCCTAATCTTAACGCAACCTAAACTTAACCCTATCCCTAACCCTAACCCTAACACAAGCCTATCCCTAAAACTAACCCTATCCATAAACCTAACCCTAACCCTAAACCTAACCTAACCCTAACCCTAACACTAACCCTAACCCTAACGCAAACCTAACCCTAACCCTAACCCTAACCTTAACGCAAACCTAAACCTAAACTTAACGCTAACCCTAAAACCCTAACACTAACCCAAACCTAACCCTAAACCCTAGCGCTATCCCTAACCCTAACCCTAACCGTAACCCTAACCCGAACGCAAACCTAACCCTAACGCTAACCCTAAACCTAACCCTAACCTTAAAACTAACCTTAACCCTAACCCTGACGAAAACCTAACCGTAACCCTAACCCTAACACTAACCCTTGACCTATCCCTAACCATAACCATAAACGTAATCCTAACCCTAACGCAAACCTAACCCTAACATTAACCCTAACCCTAACCCAACCCTCACCCTAACCCTAACCTTAACCCTAACGCAAACCTAACCCTAACCATAACCCTAAAGCTAAACCTAAACTTAAAACTAACCTTAACCCTAACCCTAACGCAAACCTAACGCTAACTTTAACTCTCACTCTAACCCTAACCCTAAACCCTAACCCTAACCTAACCCTAACCCTAACCCTAACCCTAACCTAACCCTAAACCTAACCGTAATACTAACCCTAACCCTAACGCATACCTAACCCTAATCCTAACCCTA